>NC_056743.1:605288857-605593857 GCF_019279795.1 Protopterus annectens
GACTTTACATATAGTACATAGATGTCAATGAGGGGCACAAATCCTGCCAAATATCTGCAATAGCAGCAGACTGAGTAGCAAACATTAACTAAACATTTTAGAGAGAGTGCATTTCAGCTTGATTGATAGTGTCAGCTCAAGGAGATTCACTGAGTAAGATAAGATCAAATAAATACCATGACACTGCACTTTCTAAATAGTTTCCTTTAGAAATAAAAACATCAAAAGTTAAATGTATTTCCTAATTTATGTGTCAGTATGATGGTTTATACTGTGGCTTTGAACTATAGGTTGTTGTTATGACAGACTATACCACAATTTACTGCAGTACAACTGTGCAAGCGGGAACATAATTTTTTTCTGTGACAAAATATTGCAAAATACACAGAATAGTAATTATCCAATGAACTTGTTGTGAGACGTATCATTTGAGAGTTTTCTAATTTTGCAAAAACATATATATATTAAATAATAATTAAATCTAATTTCCTATTATATTACCTTACTTGTTGATTTTCTTTAAACAATGCCCACATTGTATTCAGTGTAACTTTTCTATGTTTCTAGTACTTTTAAATAATTCTTTAAAAAAACATAATTTCCCCCAGGATATGAAAGTAAAGCTTCTCTTACATATTTTTGCTAGTTTTCAAATTAAAATGAAATGAGTAATTATATAACAGATTAATCATTCTTGTGAAATGTGTATAAAAACTGATTATTTTCTTCAAGCCATTGAGTGCCACTGGGCTGCGAGCCTGGCCACCATCTGAAACGAAATGTAGTTAAATTTTACTTTTTTACTGGTAGCTGTTACAGATGCCTGTAGTGTAATTGAAAATACATGCATAAAAAAAAAGTTTTTTACATGTTCTATTTAGGGAAAAACTTTTAAGCCAATACAGGCTTTTGACAAGATGGCAGATGTAATAGTTGGTTCTCTGCACTTTGTATCCAGGTACATAGCCATTCTCTTACAAGTACTATGCTGAATCTTTCATAAGATATCCTAACGGAGCAGATCAACAAAACAAAAGAGAATAAAAGCATGCTTTTATGTAGTGCAGTCTGTTTTAAAATACAAAGTGGAATAAAGACACAGAATAATGTGCAATTGCTGACAAAATATTGCATACATGTATTTTAATAATTATTGGAATTAAAATGGCTTATATTTTTACATATCTGAACTCTTGTACTTTATTGTTTCTCTTTTATAGTAATACAGCATGAAACATTTTTTGTGTGATCATTGCTATGTCTTAGTCCAGCCTTCATGTCAAAAGCAGCCTATGTTACAGCAATTTAAAGGCTGTTCATAAACAGTTATAATGCTTGTGAAGTCACATTAACTGATTAATCATCTTCAAGGCAGAGAACTGTTGCATATGCTGCATCCATCAACATGTGGCAAACCAGTGACTTCACCAATCAATGAAGAAAAGTGCTTTGAATATAAATGAATATGGCTGGCTCCCTATAAAACTGGAGTTTTCTTTGAATAATCATGTGTCTTTTAATCAATATGCAATTATTCAGCCCCCAAACTGGTAAAACATTGAGATGTCTAAACTCAGAAAAGATCAACATTCCCATCACTGCATAATACACAAAATGAAACTTTGCTTTGCAGGTGGGCAGGCCCCCTGTACTTTATATACTAGTATTCAGCAAAATACTGGTATAGACTTTGCGAGGAGTTATTTAGTTAAATTTACTGATTTTTGCTAATACCCTCATTAATACCATTTGTGTTTTATTAGAGACTGTAGTATACAACAATTTTTTTTCAGGCTAAACACTTTAAACAAAACTCAGGAGTCACTATGGGAGCCAGAGTAGCCCCTGTATTTGTTAACCTTATAATGGTTTTGTGGGAGCATATACATCTTAAGTTTCACACCCTGTTTGAGAAGGTGGTGTTTTACAGGAGATTTAATGATGATTTAATCATTTTGTGGAGAGGGATGAAAAATGAATTTGATGAGCTTTTCCAATTTGTAATTTCTAGTACAACCTTTCTAAAATTCACCTTAAGTGGAGATAGGAAAATGATTCATTTTTTGGATATTACTATTTCTATTGAAAATCAAAGTGGAAGTTTTATGAGCAAAATATTTAGAAAAGATATCTTTGTCAACCAGCACTAACACAGAAGGAGCTAGCACCCCTTTCATATGAAGAGAGGGGTGGTCAAGGGTCAATATATTAGACCCAGTAGGCTCACGAGTAATGAAATAACCCTTATCAATGAAGTAGAACATTGAAAACTTTTCTTTTTACAGAGAGGTTATGACAATCACTGGTTATCAAAAATTATTAGTGAAATGAGTGTTTTAAGTTTAAGCAAGGCTAAACCAATTTTAAATAAAAATAAAAACAATATTTAATCTGAGTTGCCCACACATAACAATGATGAACTGATGTCTGAAGCTGGTAAACCATGGTTTAATAGGGCTTGTCCTCTTCACATCTCCACTGATATGACTTTGATAAAAGATATACTAAAGGAAAATTGAAAGATAATACTTGGAAATGGGGATTTAGTTATGGTTCTTGGGAACTGTCCATTTTTTAGTTATAAATGTATCAATCATATTAGATCTACTTTGGAAAACTCTTCATCTACTTTAATAGGTGTGACAGTAACAGTTGGCACCTATAAATGCAGAAGGTGTAGACAATGCAGATGTATTACTAACACTTTGAGTGTTCATGTTAAGGCACTGAATTTGACATTATGAGGTAAAGACAGATTTGACTGTAATTCGTACGGAGTAGTATATTTAGCTATGTGTGATTCACACCTGGGGTATTACTTGGGCAAAACAATTAGGAAACTTTCAAAAAGGATTTATGAACACATCCTTGTGATCAAAAATAAAGATCTAAGTAAGTTGCTGGCTATGCATTTTTTGAGCTGTTCTGATTTTAAGAAATTTCAATTGTTTGTTATAGATGCAGTATGTCTTAAAGTATTCTTGGAGAACCAGAATGTTTTATTAGAATGCCATGAAGCACAATGGCAAATTAGGTTACGTGCAGATAAAGTGCCAGGGCTGAATGAATCTATAAATATAAAGTGCTTTTTACAAGCACAAAGGTTTTAAGTTTCTGATTAATGTGGAATTTAAAAGTTATTGGTTTTCAGATTTATTTTAATGCCAATTTATTTAGGATTGTCAATATTTTGTATATATTTTTACGCAGCTTTAATTGTGTTTCTTTAAGAAACTTAGGAAATGAAGTAAATGAAATTATTGGTTTTATGGTCATGTGATTTCAGTGACACTAACTAAACTAGGTGTGTGATGTTTTTTTTTATTCCAAAGCAGTCCTTGTTGAAATTAAAAAGAATTAAAGCGCTTAATCTAAAATCCTGCGTCTGAGCTTCCATTGTGCTTGTGTTCGAGTAGAACTTTTATTGGTTTAGTTAATCCCCCTGTACTCCTTGACACAAGGGCAAGCTTACACACTCCTGAACTTTATATACCAACTCAGACATTTCACAAACTCAAAAAAATGGAAGAAAGCAATAAAAATGCAACACTTACCTTCTCACTTTTCTCCAGGTATAACCATCATTACAAGAATCTCATAACATTCCAGTGATGATGTTCTGAGTGTCAGTTAAATGTTTATGGACAAGCAGTGGGCTTCCCATAAAAACTGTTGAATGTTTTAGGCAAAACATTATTTCTAAGTAGTATGCAATGAGTATAAACATGCTATATGTGCATTAACCCAGCTGTTGTGAAAACTGCTGCTGCCAGAAAGAGTCCCTAGACCCTTAAGAATGACTAGGCAGCAAACTAAGGAAAGATGATAAGAAAGAGGAGGGGGCAGGAAACGATGGCAAAGAAGGATGATGAGTCTGCAGTTTCAGATACAAAACAGAAAGAATGAAAAGCATTCAATCAATGCTGAATTAGGAAAGATTTGATACTGTGCAGTTAACCAAATTGATTCTACTACAATACCATTAGGCACAATGACAGCCATAAAAAACAAACAACAACCTACCTCTGCAGATGAAAGCCACAGTAAGACTTTATGATCAATATGACATGAAAAATTCTGTTGCAAGTAGGCTTGTTTCTGCTTTTTGTGACCCACAATACACACACACAAACGCGCTCGCATGCGAGTGCACACACACACACACACACACACACACACACACACACACACACACACACACACACACACACACACGCACACACGCACACACACACACACACACACACACACACACACACACACACACACACACACACACACACAAAGGGACTGTTAAAATGGGCAGACAAGGTGCTCATAAATCCCTAATAGGTGTAGTAAACTTACTGATTTGTTAATAATATACATGTCATTTGCAACTTTAGTCCTATTTTTTTGCACATCCATAGTACCCTGCCTGATGGTTGCTCCACCTGCACCCATTTAGTTGACTCATTCTACTAGATCAGAGCAAGGCGCCTTACAGGCTAAGTGAGAGCCCTACAGCTGATTTCTTCCAGGTGAAGTAGCCTTCTTGATCTAACCAGACAGATGGTAGGGAATGGATCTGCTTGCTGGTCTTATGAGTTTTGAAGAATGGCCAGTTTATATAAAAAGAAAGTGCTTAACTCTTTACATTAAATAATTATCCTTGGAGTTACTGGGTGTTTTCTTTGTGGTCTTATGGAGAGGCTTGCCCATCCCCTTAGAGCTCTCACCTCCCTTGCAGTGTTTCTCTGAATTCTATTGCATGTTTCAGAAAGCATGCCTCCACATGTTGATTTCCCTAGCTTGTGCACATGTAATGTATGCCCAAAGGCCCAAACAAATGTAATATTTTTCAAGAAATATTTTCTGACTGTTCTATTAATGTCACAGAAAGCTGTTATACTACATTTAAGTCATCTTAGTATCATATAAAGTAGTATAAACAACCAACAATGCACATTACAGAGTCTTTGATTGTGTAATAGGATGAAAAAAAAATTATTTTGATGATGGCATAGTTTGTCCTACCTAATCTCAAGTTTAAGCAAGAACATCTCATTATGGACAAAAGAATGGCAACCCTAATAGTGTATAATGATCCACATGTAAATAGTTTCTGTAACTGGAATAGCTTTATAGAAAGTAGTGTTAGTCTTAAACATATAACAACTGATTTATCATGCTCAGATTACTGTTTTCATGAAGTGTCATTATGCTGGAATATAACAAATGAAGGGTAGCAACACAACAGAAGTAGAAAATGTAATGTGTGAAGGAATTTGTGCCTCAGTTTAACAAAAAAAAATCTCAGAGCATAAATTCAAGAACAGATAGTTACACCTTTTTGCACTGTGCTTGTAAAATACTTTTGACCATAAATAGGGGGAAAAATAGCAACTGATAACACTTCCTCAGAAATCAGGATTTTAAAAAATATCTTCCTACTGGTGCAGACTCTAGTAAGTAGCAGAAGCAGTTCTTTGAAGTAAAGATTAACAGATATTGGATTGCGGCCGTAGCTTTGACACCTCAGAAAGACTATGGGGGGAGGGTCTGTTAGTGCTTGGAGAACTACAAAATGACAGTCCTTACAAATGCCTGTAATTTAGCTATTTTCCTTGACTGGAGCTGTATAACTGCTGTGATTAGCTTAAAACAAGGGGAGGGAACAGGAAAGAAAAGCACTGAAACAAAATTATATTACTATGGCAAACCCAATTTCAGCCATTTCATTGAAAAATATATTATTTTTTTCTAAGAAGGAAATAGTTCAGAAAAAAGGCACAGTGAAAAAAAACACAGATTTGAGTATGAAGGTGAGATTTTCCTTTAACTGCACTTTCCCAGCTGATACTTTATGCCAGAGTTGCTATGGTCCAGGTACAGTGCTTTGCATTTTCACTGAAGCACTTGTCTGCACTGAAGCTTAAATGCTACCTTTTGTTTCACTTTCCAAAGTCTTCTTGAGACTCTACCCCATTCAACTTTGCTGCACTTACATTTGTATTGCCAGTAAAGAAGATATTCCCAATCTTTATTCCTTCAGATATGTTTGGAATAAATGTAGGGAAGAGTACTTGTCCTATGACCAAACCTTGCAGCATACTGCTAGTTTTTTCTTTATTCCTAATATTGCTCTTTTCACCACAACTTTTTCTTTTCCATTAAATCAGACAGCACTCCATTTCTTTAGTTTTGATCCTAACTAAAACACATCCAGTTTTCCTAGCAGCCACTTGCTTGTGGGGCTGAGTCAATGGCCTTTTTGACTTCTAAATCATTCATGCCTACTGCTGCTTGCCTGTTAGTGTTTATGGTTTCTAATACTATGGCAGGAATGGACCTCATTCCTGAATCAAGGTATGACTAAAGTTCATTATAGGTTCATAGGACGATACTAGGCTATGGACCTGGAGGCCCTTATAAGTCTAGCCAAGAATTTTGCCCATGTTCCCACAAAGTCATTATCTGTTTCCTCTGTCCAGCAGGGACACAGGTGGGATCCCAGGTGTGTATTTTCTGTTTCCCATCCAGTCATCCGGGTTCTGCTTAAAGATGGCTAGAGAAGTACTCTGCTTGATGGGGGAGACTTTTGGACACAAATCTATCCCGCCAACAAGCTCTACTAATGCCACATGCCACGTTGAGGCCTTGTATGCAGGTTGCACGAGTGAAGTTTGACTTACAGATATGCAGCAACTTCATCAAGGCTGGGTCTGAGATGGTCAGACACAGGTCACCTCTGAGCAGTCTGTATGAGACTGAGTAGAGGGACAGGGCTTTTAGCCTATTTGTATAGGATAGGTGTTTGATACCCTGGTATTTGTTGGTCAGGAACCTCTGTGGTCTCTCCAGCTGCTGCATGTACTTAGCAAGGTACATGTTAAAGGGGCACTGTACTCGATAATGGGTCTAAGGGAAGAGTACAGGGATGTTATGACCTCCTTGTTCCTGGATGAAGTACCATTACTTATGAGGTGGGCCATATAGAAAGTCTTCCATACAAAGGGGGCAATATGGTGGTCAAAAATCAGGTTGCTATCAACCTGGGTGCCCAAGTCCCTCACTACTGATTGCATGCTTAGTACATTGTTATTAATATGATAATTAGTGCTGATGCCATTTTCTCCAAAGGGGATAATGATGCATTTCATGGAATTCAGTTTGAGGCCATGCTTCTGGCACCAGTCATTCATTTGGGTAAGGCCCTCTTGGAGGATGTTCACATCACTAGGGGAATTTCAGACAGTACCCAGGTTGCAGTCATCTGTAAACTAGGCCACAGACCACTGGTTTTGGCTTGCACCTCATTAAAGAATATCCCAAACAGTAGAGGCCCCAAGACCATTCCTTGGGGTACGTCACTCATTATGGGTCTACTACTAGAGGTAGCTTCCCCTATTTTGACTGAGTGGGTTCTATCAGTGAGCCAGTTATCTACCCATCTGGTAACATATGGGTTGATGCCTAGCTGGGAGAGTTGATCTATTATGCCAGAGTGGGGAATATTGTCAAAGGCTTTGGCTAGGTCAAGATAGGTGGTGCGCACTGTCTTCCCCTCATCCATGGCTTTGGTGACTATTTCAAAGAAGTCGACCAGGTTTAACAGGCATAATCTCCCTTTGACAAAACCAAACTGTTTTGGGTCAAGCATATGGAGGTTGCCAATGTTCTTGTTTATAAGGTCCATGATATTGTGTTCCATGGCCTTGCAGATCAGGCTAATTAGGCTGATGGGCCTATAATTGCCTGGGTCAGTGGATGCTCCACCTTTGTGTAGAGGGATGACTGTGGTTGTCCTCCATTCAGCTGGGATGAAGCTGGTGTTCAGGCTTTGGTTGAATAGGGTGCCTAATGGTGTGGAGAGCTCATGCCTAAGTTCATGCAGGATGCAGCCAGGGATGTTGTTAGATCCCATTGAGGCTGTATTTTTTTGCCTTTGTGAGAGTATTAATACCTGGTCCCTGATGATGAGGGGAGGGGGGAAGGTGCTGGGGATGTCCTGCTTTACTGATGGGGGACAGGGGAGTGAAGTTTATGCTGAATCTGTCTGTCAGCAGGTTGACTATGTCTATGGAATTTGTGTATGTGGTGCGCTTAACCACCAGTTCAGAGCAGATTTAGGTGCTACCTTTGAGACTGGGACATATGTGATTGTCCTTAGTGGATGTGGCCAATTTGGACTCAAAGTTAGCCTTAGAGGATTTCACCAGTGACCTTATTTGCTTGTTCAGACAAAGGAGAGATTGCTTCTAACTTAGCACCTGCTCCTGCTTGTTCCTCGACAGCAACTTTTTCCTTTTATTATAGAGTTTGTTTATTGCTGCTGTTCACCAGACAGGAGTACTCTTCCTTGAGGAAGATGGTTTGGTCCTGACAGATATTGCCGAGTCCATACAGCTATGTAGGTGCTCATATAGTTTTTTGGTGTAGGCTTGGACGTCAGTGTTAGTTCAAGCTGAAGGGGTGGTTGCTGTGAAGCTGCTTATACATGGTCTCAGTAGATTGTATTCAGCTTTGGAAAATTTTTTTTATTTTCACCCTGACAAGAGTGGGGGGAAGTCAGGAAAGATTGTGACTTCAAGAGTGATCGCTTTATGGTTGGATCTTACCAAGGAGGATGACACTGTAGGGGTGCTACAGTGGCTACTCATGTTTGGTTAGTACCAGGTCCAGGATATTTTCACCTCTAATAGGGGTGTTGAGCAGCTGGTCCAATGCAATGACATTGACAAAGTCACAGAATCTCGGGCGTTCATGTTTGGGCTGGAATAGGTCTTCCACTCTATGATTGGGTAGTTAAAGTCACCCAGGATCAGGGTAGAGGGTTGAATCTTGATGGATTTAAGTACGTCCAGATAGATGGAGTGGTCATCCTGAGTCATGGTTGGGGGTCAAATAGCTAGCTGTGATTTCAGTAGGTGTTTTGTCAACAGTTAACTGCACTTGGAGTGTCTCTTGTGCATCATACTGTTTGACCAGCCTGGAGGTGTGTATGTCTGTGATAAATATTGAAACTCCACCTCCTCTGGCTTTTTAGCCCTCCATTTAGGGTCTGAAGATATGGTAGGATGAGTAACCTGGTAAGGCTGGATGCTCTCCGCAGCTTTGAACCAGGTTTCGGTGACAGCACAAATGTCAGCATCCTCCAGGCAAGGAATGCTTGCAAGGAGTGCAGTTTCATGCTAAGACTCCTAGTGTTTAGCAGCATGACCTTTAAATTTCATTTAGAAGAATTATTCACATTGGTAATTTTATGCTCATGACTTTGTCTAAAAAAGGCACTATGGGGCAGGCAAGAGCCTTTGCCAGAAGCTTGAAGCCCAGGGAAGACAGATAAAGGCCATCTCTGGCAAAGCATCGTGGTCTGTCAGTCATGTCCTCCGAGGCTGTCAGGTACTGGATTCCCTTGGAATGACACCAGAAACTAAGCTAATTGTCAAAGTCAGTAATTTTCTTTTTGTATTGAGGCATCATTCTGGGTGATGGTAGGATGCTGCTTAAGGCTAGGGACATACCTGCCTGGGACACATATTCAGTAAGCTCAATCGTGTCTCTCTTCATATAGTCCAGAGAGGTATGGCTCAAGTCATTCACACTAACAGGGACTATGACAGAGTCATAACAGTGCCTGTTGTTAGTAGACTTGATTGTGTGTGATATGGCAGATTCTAGTATCTGACAAGCAACTTACAGTGACTTCCTCCTTGTCTAGCTTGGTGAGTGGCACATCTGTGTAGCGCGTGATACAGTCTCCTATGACTAGTATGTTGGGTTTATGGCTGGGCCTTAGAGGTTGTGAGATACAATCATGTGTACTATGTGTGGTGCTTGGTGCTGTGGGTTGTAATGTGCATGTGTGTTTTTTGCTACTGAATTCTCCTTTGTTTAGGTATGTTTTTGTTGAGAACCTACGCATATGTAAGAATGTGTTGTACAAGTGAGGATAGTGTTAGAGGTGTGGTGTTTGTAGAGTTTGCACAGACAATCTTCTCAGTGCCAGATGTACTGGCTTATGATTGAGGCAGCAAGGATTCTAGGTTCTTAATTTAATTGCATCTCTCACATATTGTGTTTCTAGGTGGTAGTAGTAGAGGGTTGTCCGTGTATATGAGTCAGTTGCTACACTGTCTCAGGATGCCCATTATCAACCACACTAACAGGAGAAACCATAGGAAATTGTCCATCCATGGTTGTCAGAATCTGTGGAATAGATGTCAGGGATAATAGAGTGGGTACTATCTAAAGAGAGTACCTATAGGTGCGAGTAGGGCTGGATAAAATCAATACAGTAGCTGCAAGGGAGGGCCTCACTTACACAGGAGTGCTGGTAAGGAAAAAATGCAGCTTAGATACCTCACAAAGGGTTAAAACAGCACAGCAGCGGTGTGCGATATGCAAACAAGCACAAACCTGTGCAAACAAGCACAGACCCATGCAAATGTGGGGTTTAAATACCACAAAAATGAATGTAAAATAGAAACACTGGAATTGACCAATCAACCCTTGTCCCTGAGTTCTTAGCTAAACACCCTATGCCAGACCAGTTCCAACCAGTTCACTTACTTAGTATTGCTAAAATCTTTGATGTTAATAGTAACAATACATAATCTCTTCCTTATCCACAATTGCCTACTTTGTTGTCTCTATGCTTTTTGCTTTATCTATTGTTTTTTTTTTTTATGGACTACTTTCTATTATCACACAGGACTACTCTTGCCCTGAACCTGGCCCAGCCCTGCAGCAAAAATGTTTCCATGTTCTAGGAATTCTACATCAACTTTTTTAATTTCCTGGCACCAATATATACACCAAGAGCAGGCACTTCTTTATCTTAGAACCTATGCACCAAAGCTTATTTTTAATCCATGAGAGGGGGACAACAGTTACAGTAAGTCCCCAAACCCCGTAGCAGCCTTGCAGCAGTAGTCAGACTGTATGTGTTCTACAGAGCAATCTACAGAATAGCAGTGTTTCATTCAAAGCAACCTTATCAGCAGTCAGACTGCATGTACCAGTGTTCATTTGGGACACTTCTTTAGAACTTCATCAAAGACGGGGGGGGTGGCTAAGATGGTGAGCAGTTAACAGTACTGTTTTTAGCTCTGCTTCATTTTAACATCTCTAACAGAATTTTTATTAAAAAAACTCTAATAGAATGTTTCAAAACTTGGTGGATTTATAGTTGAACATCAACTGAAAGATTTACTACAAAAAATAACAAGTTTGAAATGCTTTTAATTGTTTCTTCCTGTCAAGAAAACTAGAAAGAACTAATTGTCTCAGAATGAGGCACTCTGAGCCCAGTGTACAGGACAGTGCTATGAAGAAAGACATACAAGCTATACTAAGTAACGTCAGTGAGTTATCTGTAAAGATATATAAATTAGAAAGCAAAATGGACAATTTTAAAGAGGAATGTAAAAAAACAAGTTAAAGTGCTGAGTGTGTCTCTTAAACAACAATCATCACAGATCTCAAGAATAGAAGTGGCAATGTCTGATTTTGATGGAAGACTGACTTTCTTCTGAAACAAAGCAACTTATTCTGGGATAAATATAAGACTTAGAGAACAGATCTAGGAGGAATAACATCAGGATTTATGGGATTCCTGAAAAAGAAGAGGGAGACAGTATGATTCAATTCCTTAATACCTGGCTGCCTAAGAGTTTGAACCTGCTGGAAGCTTTTTCATTTGACATTAAAAGGGCAGATAGATCATTTTCTAACTCATCTTAAAAAAACAAAAAAAAAAAACCTCCCCTTCACCATGGTCAGTGATTTTAATATTTTTCTCAAGTCAAGATAAGGATTTAGTCTTAAAAGCTGCATGGACTAATTATCCAGTTAAAATTAAAGGAACTACTATAAGATTTGACAATGACTATTCTACATTAGTGATGTCCAAAAGAAAAGCATTTGTGCCACTTGTTAAAAGCTTAAAGAAAAACAACATTAAAGCACAAATCTTGTTTCCAGCAAAAATAAGGATTCACCTTCATGAAGGAAAGATTTTTAACACCTTGAAAGATGCAATGGACTTTATACAGAAAAATAAAATCCTAGAAATAACAGAAGAAATGGACTGTAATCTATCAACTTCTTTGAAGTGAAATACAACAAGACATGGTAGGTTAATAAGAGACAAAAAAACAGTAAAAAACTGAAGGACAAATGAAAATCAACGTATTTCATGGTTATGAACTCTTATTAATTTAAATAAGTGCTTGAAGTCTTATGAACAGGTGCTGCATATTGCTTTTTACAAGGCAAATAATTTCTTTCTTTCTTTCCCTACTTCAAATGGTTACTAGTTTCCTTTTTAAAATGTTAGGATTTGATTCTTTTAGCTATATATGACATTAAAGACACTTATTTTCACTTAGAGGTTAAACGGTTAAACTATTTATCTTATTAAAAGTTAATCATTATTATGATGAAACTTAGGTGGCACACTTTCTGATATCTTGGCATAGTTGACTAATATACTATTAAATATAATACAAGATGCAACAAATGACACTAAAGATGTTAAATTGCATTCTGGGTTCTTAAAATGGTCCAGTAGTGTGCTACTGATAGTATACTTGACATGCAATAGTACCTAGGAAACACAAGGTATAAAAAGTGTATATATATATATATATATATATATATATATATATGGGTCTACCTGACAACGTCGAAAGCTTAGAACGCCGACAATGAGAACACCGACGCCAGAAGATCGAAAACTGAGAAGACCGACGGATGAAAACCCTGGCGCTGAGAACACCGACATGGGAAAAGGCTGTGTAAGTATGCAGTAGTGACGGACGTTAGGGTGCAAGTAAGGTAAGTGTGTGATATTGACGGTCTCTAGGGATAGGGGTGGGTTAAGTGAGTTAGGGTTAGGGCGCGGGTTAGGTAAGTGTGCGGTAGTGATAGTCTTTGGGTTAGGGGCGGGTTAAGTGAGTTAGGGTTAGGGCGCGGGTTAGGTGAGTGTGCGATAGTGACAGTCTTTGGGTTAGGGGTGGGTTAAGTGAGTTAGGGTTAGGGCGCAGGTTAGGTAAGTATGCGATAGTGATAGTCTTTGGGTTAGGGGCGGGTTAAGTGAGTTAGGGTTAGGGCGCGGGTTAGGTGAGTGTGCGATAGTGACGGACCTTAGGGTTAGGGTTTGGGTTAGGGTTGTAGATAGTTGTTTATGTGAGATTTAGTGTGGGTTTGTAAGGATTTTGGTGTGCTTGTGTTGTGTGTGTGCTTTTCGGACAGGGGATTTGTTTTGTTTGTTGATTGTCGGGATTATGGTGTGTCGGGCATGTGAGGTTTCGTGTTTGTGATCTGTCGGTTATGTGGTGTCGGTGATTTCGTTTTCGGTGTTGTGGTGTGTCGGTGTTGTCAGGTAGATCCATATATATATATATATATATATATATATATATATATATATATATATATATATATATATATATATATATATATATATAATTTACTATTGGAATGATATCAAATACTTAGAGTAATACTTATGCTTTTACAAGTTAAACCTGGATCACACATAACTGTCATTCTTTTAATGTAAGTTTATATGCTATGTCTCCTTTAAAAAATAACAGTCTACTTTTTATTAAACATCTCATAGAAATAGTGCTTGCTGAATCATTACATTTTATTTCTTTGAGTGGAATGGCTTTTTAGTGGTTGGGATACTTTGAGATGGTTTTTGTTGTTTTTTTGCTGGTTTGGTGGGGTTTGAGGGATTGATGTGTGGTGTGGAAATGGCTTGGATTCACTTGTGAGGTTTTATGTGCAAATTGCAACTTACAGATTTTTTATTTTCAAGCCCTTATCATGAAAACGAGCTTGAAATAGCTTAGAGTCCTGAGAACTTTTGTGATGCTGCGGGAATTCAAAAATTCTAAGAAATGTTCAGGTTACTTCTTCCCGTCTAAAAGTAAATAATCATATTTTGAATGATATGCTAAGATGTCAATAAATACAATTTAGATAATAAGCAAAATATAGTGAATTGCATTCTAAATCGCAATCAGTTATTAAATAGTTATGAAAGCTTGAAGTATATCAAAATGGTAGTTTATATACTAGCCTACAGAATTACACTTCTGATAAAAATTTAGGTTGCTGCGGTAGCGTTGTCGCCTCACAGTAAGACGCTGTCCGGTTCGATTCTCAGCTAGATCGTCTTCTGCGTGGAGACATGCGTGAATGGGCGTACCTTCATTGAAGGTTGGGTGTCAGGGCTGGTAACTCGGCACGTAAAAATTAACTACCAATCATTAGTGGACCGGAGTTCTGCTGTGGCGACCCCTAACCGGGAAAAAGCCGAAAGACAGAACAACATAAAAAATTAGGTTTGTGTTTCTCTGTTACTGTTTTTAATGATAAAATGTAATATCACAGAAAAATTTATTATGGAAAGTCTGAATCTTATAAGGGAAGATTTTTCTGATGTTTATTCAGATACTATAAGACATAACATTTAAGGAAAAATAGGACTGATTCTAACAGTAGTACTAGATTAAAGAGCATAAAAAAAAGTATCACTAAGGACAAAAAATCCTACTACATTAAGCTCCAGTCCAACAATAGCAATAACCCCAAACAATTCTGGAAATCCATAAACTCCCTTCTCAACCCCGGCTCCACGAACAACCCCTGTCCTGACCCTAGTATATCCGACCTTGAATTAGGCTCCAAATTTAATTCATTTTTTATTGAAACTATCTCTAACTCGACCAAGACTTTCCCCAGCAATAATCCACCCGACCACCATTCCTCATCACCTAACCACCCTATGTTTGAGCTTAAGCCAGTCTCTACCAATCTCTTAAAAAAAATCTTATCCAAACTTAAACCTTGCTCCAATGCTCCTGATAATATTCTCTCCTCCTTCCTAAAATGTGCAGCCGACAGTATCACACTCCCAATCAGCTTCCTAATCAACAGATCTATAAAGGAATCATATGTACCCAAACTATGGCGTTCAGCCTACCTTCTTCCTCTCCACAAAGGTGGCAAAAATACTGACATCTCAAACTTCCAGCCCATTGCTCTGCTCTCTCCAATCTCCAAAATCTTAGAAAAATGTATCCACCTCCAACTTATGCCTTTCCTAACCCAAAACCAACTCCTTACTTCTACCCAGCATGGCTTCTGCCCAGGCCATAGCACCATAACTGCTCTGCTCTCCTTAGAAACTGTTAACCAAGCCCGAGATTCAGGACATTTTGTTTCCATGGTTCTTCTCGAACTTTCTAAAGCTTTCGACACTGTCTCCCATAAACACCTTATCTATCATCTCTCAAACCTAAACCTTGCACCAAACACTGTATCCTGGTTCTCTCGCTACCTGTCAGATAGATCTCAGGCAGTGAAATGGAAGAGCACCACCGCCTCCTTTTTTCCTAACCCGACTGGCATCCCTCAAGGGTCCATCCTCAGACCCATGCTTTTTAACATCTTTATCAATAACCTTCACTCTGCTATTCCTGATGCCAAAATTATTCAATACACAGATGATTCTACGTTAGTCTGCTCTGCCTCAAACCTCCCTGAACTACTGACTAAAACCCAAACTGCTTTTGCTACCACTGAAAACTGGATGCAACAAAACCACATGTCTTTAAATACAAATAAATCTAAAATTCTACTATTCTCTCCCTTCAAGATGTACTCTTATGACAAAAATGAATTCAAAGTCCTTAGCCATACAAACTCTCCCATTGAAGTGGTTCCCTTTGCAAAACATCCCTGTTAATGAGCTCCATGATAGTGTGTTCCAAGGCTTTGCAGACCAAGCTAGTCAAGCTTATAGGGCGATAGTTCCCAGGGTCAGTTGTGGCACCACCTTTGTGGAGTGGTACGACGGTTGCTGTATGCCATTCTTTGGGTACATAGCCTGTAGAGAGGCTGAGTTTAAATAGTGATTTGAGAAGGGTCTCACAGAGACAAACACCTGGTGTCAAAGTCACAGCCTCAAGCTATATGCCAAAAAATGCATAGTAATCCCATTTGGGAAAAACAAAGTACCTACAAACTACCACATAGATGGGAATCCACTAAGTACAGAAGAAGTAATTAGGGACCTGGGTACCCAAGTAGATAGCATGCTCTCCTTTGATAACCACATAGCCAAAACGGTCAGGAAATCCTTCTATGGGGCACACCTGATCACAAAGGGTTTGTCATCCAGATCCAAGGAGGTGATTGTGCCCCTTTACTCTTCACTCATTAGGCCCATAATAGAGTACAATGCCCCATTTGGGATGTACCTCACTAGACACCTGCAACAACTAGAAAGACCACAGAAGTACCTCACTAAGAGGATTAAGGGCCTTAAACAATTACCCTATGAAGCACGACTAAAAAAGCTCCAGCTCTTCTCAGTCGCTTACCATCTTCTCAGAGGTGACCTATGTCTGACCTATAGGGCCATGTCAAACCCTGAACTAATGGACATGCTTCACCTCAAAAAAATGAGATCCCTCAGAATCACTCGTTCTAGTGACTTGAACCTATGTACAACGATAAACAGGACATGCTGGAGGGATAGATTCCTGTCCCAGCGACTCCCCTCACTCTGGAATAGAATCCCAATCCATATTCGACAGAGCTCCTCTCTGACCCTTTTCAAGAGAAATCTTGATGAGTGGATGGGTAATCATAAGTTCTACCCTGGGATCACTTCAGGAGCCCTGTTGACAGAGGCCCAGGTTACTAATCTAATGGGGAGGCGAAAGCCATCACTCTGTGGCTAGGCTTATAAATGCCCATGGGCAGATAGCCTAGTACTTACCTATGAACCTATGATGAACACCTCAAGTTCGATATCCATATCCAACAAAATATAAAGAAAACCCACCAAAAGCTAGGTATGCTTTATAGGAACAATCGTTTTCTCTCAAACTCTACTAGACATACTTTAACTACTACTTTCCTCCTCCCATCACTGTTATATGGCGCCTCTCTTCTAACTAACCTGACTGCTACCAACACCTCTAAATTGGAAAACTGCTATAACAAGATCTCCAAATTTGCCTCCAGATGCAAAAATTCCACCCATCACTGCCATACCCTTAATTCTTTAAACTGGCTAGAACTCCCTAATTACCTAGACTACCTCCAACTTACCACAGCACACAGACTTGTATTTCACCCATATAAATGTCCAGCTTTAATTAACATCCTTCCGCCCTACACCCCCAATAGACCGCTCAGATCTGAACATCAAAACCTAATTACTATCCAAAAACCAAAATGACCTGCTGGCCAACTTCTCCTCTCTTTCTTGCTAGGCAAGAAATGGAAGTCTCTCCCATCCACTCTCAGGACAATAACTAACTCAGAAAACTTTAAAATCCAGCTTTTCACTTACTTGTACTCCAAATGGAAATGCACCTGATTTCACCCAGTCTAATTCTTTCTAACAAATGGCCTAATCTCTCTAGCACCCCAACAACTATCTCTCTGAGATGACTCAAGCTCTCTGCAATTGCTTCTCAAGACACCATATATACTTTGTAAATATTGTAAATACCTTCTTCTGTCAAATGAATGCATGTAAAGTGTTTCCTTACTCTAACTGATTGTTATGTATAATGTTTCTGCACTTCAATTGTAATGAAGAATTATTCTCAAATGAATCTCTACAGTACAACCATCCAGATACATCAAAATTATCTTTTTCAACCAAGCCTGATACAGAATGTACATACTTGTAAACTGTACTTTATTATGTAACTTACTTTTGTATCTTTACTGTTTATGTTATATTGGGGCTTTTCTCCCCGGGCCTCCACTGAAAACGGGCTCTCTTGGGCCCAGTGGACTTCCCCAGTCACCAAACTGAAATAAATAAATAAATAAATAAATAAAAATATAAATGTTCTATTATATGACACTCTACACCAGAATTATAGCTAAAATATAAAACCTAAGAATATAGTAATAGTACAAGTCATAGTATACAAACAGAAATAGAAAGAGATCAGAAGAAGTAAATATGTATATAGTTAAAGAATATAAATATGTCTACAAGGGTAGTGGTTAAGGTGTTCACCTTATAAACACAAGGTGCAGGGCTTGATTCTCACATGGGGTGATTGGCTGGACTTGGAATGGCTTACAAGAACAGTTAGCCTACTACTAATTTATGAACCTATGATCCTATGAACAACTTTACACATAGTAAATAAAGTAGAAAAATATAAAATCATCTGACCTATAAATTAATAAATATGAAAATAACAATTGACTTCCTCCCTATAGTAGACCAGGGAGATAATGTGAGGTACAGGGAAAGACGACTGCAGAGGTATTCAGTTTGGTCAACTTATAATAAAGATTCCGAACACCTGCTTAACTTTTCTTATTCATAATATCTTACTGATGTTTTTTTTAAGATGTTGCATACTAAAAATATAAGACACATTAATATGAATCAGAAGCATGAACTAAGTGTTGTTAGTCTAATGGAGGGTTTGAGAGGTAGTTTGTTCATCTTTTTTAGCAAACTAGGGATATGTTATTCCATGGTAGAATGTTTTGGGGTTATATCATTAGGTAATTTTTTTATTTGTTTCCAAAGTTTTGTCCATAGCTGAATATTTCATATTGTTATATATAAAGTATATAATAAGTTCTGTACATCAATACAATTTTATTATACCCATGTTTTTTCTCTCTTATATAAATGTATGATTTTAAATACATATCTATTAATACTAGTGGATTGAATAATTCAGTAAAGAGGGTGAGTCTGTTCAAATCTTGCAGTTGCATAGCTCAATTACAGGAAACACATTTACTTAATAAAGAGGTAAATAATATTTCACTCAAGAATTATTTGGCTTTAGCAGATTCTGGCTTTTGCGATAAAAGAAGAGGCACTCTCATTTTATTGAAAAACTCACCAGTAATGCCTAAAGTAAATGATACCTATGTTGATAAAATGGTATGTTAATCATTGTTATAATTGAGTGGAACAGAAAACTATATAAACTGGTGAACTCTTACTGGATTTCAGGGGTTGGAACTAAAGATGCAAAAAAATTACTTAGACACTATAGCCTATTACATGAAAGATGAAGTTATAATGGCTGGTGATTTTAATTGAATTTTATCAGACAGAGATTCCACTGCTGACAGGAAGCTGAGAATCACATCTTTAGCCAAACGCTTAAACAAATATTGTAAATCTAATGAATTTAAAGGCTATGTATGAGCTAAGGAGAACAAGCTCACTTTAATTTACCCATTATTCATTTACATATGGAACACAAACAAATATTTATAATTTTTTGTGTCAATATATTATCACATATCAGAGAAGTTTCAATAGTTTCATGTCCATTGTCAGACCATAATGATATAATCTTTAATATTATTTAAAAAACTGGGAGTCTAAAACATCACAGGAGATTATCAGTGTACATTATTAAATTAAAAGGATTCAATGATTGGTATGCTAAAGAGATCAAAACATTTCCTAGAAATAAACATGAATGGTGAAATAACTGACATTGTCCAGTGGGATTCACTAAAGGCTTACTTAAATGGAAGAGTTACAAGCTGGTATATTAGTAAAGCACAAGAATGGGACAGATAACTGAATACACTACAGGCCAAAACAGAAATAAAACAAACAACATTATTAGTCTGAACTTAAAAACTTAATACAAAATATGTTGAAATTCTAAATCACAAAGTTTCAATAAACTTGGAAAAACTTAAACTCCAGGGATGTTAAGTAAAACCTTTAAGCTTGCATAAACTTGCTGCTAGATCAAAGAAAATGAATTAACATCTGTTCTACTTTCTTTTGTATTATTTGTATGTGCTATAATTACTTTGATATTATTTAGTTTAAGGTATTTTTGAAGGCTTTAAATATTTTATGAAAATATAAATAATAATACAAATAACCTAGATAATGATAATATAGTTGAAATTTTTCTAAGGAAAAATAGAAATAATAAATTAACAGGTGAATAGATAAAAAAGATAGACCATTCACTTTAATAGAAATAAAAGATAAAATAAAAATTTTAAAAATAATAAGGTGCAGGGCTAAGATAGTTTTATACCAGAACTATCTAAAATACTACTAGATGATGCAGTTAAAATATTAGTCTATAGAGAAATAAAAACAACTGCTGAACACCCCATCAAGGAAACATTCCCTTGTATCACCTATTTTAAAACAAGGTAAGCATCCTACAAAGTGTGCATCATACAGACCTATTTCACATTTAAATGTGGACTATAAGATGCTCATGTCTGTTTTAGCTAACAGAATTAATCTACTTATATCTAAACTAACAATGACCAAACTGGGTTCATTTTAAATAGAATAGTACAGGATAATATAATAAGAATACATACATCAATAGTCTATACAAATAAAAATAAAAAAAGAACTTTCTATCATTAGTCTTGATTTAGATAAGGTTTTTGACTCAGTTAATTGGTTGTATCTGTTTAAAACACTTAAAGTTTATCATTTCTCACCTAATCTAATTGCATTAATTTATAAGTTATACAACAGCTCTTGTGCTTATGATAAAATATGTTATTTTCTTTCTAATTCCTTTAAATTACAAGAAGGCACAAAACAAGGCTGTCCATTATCACCTTTACTTTTTGCATTAAGTATAGAACACTTTGCTAACAGTATTAGATCCAAGAAGAACAGTAATGGTATCAAAACAAAACATTTCAAAGTAAAGATTCACCTCTTTGCTAATGCTATTTTACTAACAATAGGAAATATAGAAAATTCATTAGAACATATAATTAGTTCTATGAGTAAGTTTGAAGAAATCTCAAACTTAAGATTTAATCATAATAAAACAAGTACATTATTAATTAATAAAAAAATAAAAAAAAATCATATAGAAATATTTTAACTTCAGTTGGAATAGCAATAAAATGAAATACATTTGTATAACCATTATGTCTAATAGTAAAGAAATGATACAAACAAACTTTCAACAGGTTGTTGATACAATTTTAAGTTTAGTCACAGACTGGAACAAATTCTTCTTTACCACGGAAGAAAGATTAATGCTTATTAAGGTGTATTTCTCCCTAAAATATTGTTTCTCTTACAATCTTTAGTACTATCACCACCAAAAAATAATAAAAAAGATAAATAATATTTTGCTTACATTTATTTGGCATCTTAATAAACCAAGAGTTTTCTTTGACTGGCACAGAAAAGGTTGGGATAATGGTGGAATAGGATTCCCTGATAGTCAATTGTATGCTGCTTCAACAATTATAAAATTTATAGTGTTGTGGATAAATTCATCTTATGATTCAAAATGGAAACAAATACATCAAGAAATATTATTAGTATAAAAACATATCACAACCAGTCATAAACAAATAGTACCTAAAAGTTTAATTTGGTTATTAAAAGATTTTTGCATAAATGGTATTGCACCATATTCTAAAATTCCCTATTTAAATAACATAATTTCCTCTTTCAAAAAGTTCATGTATTCTAACCATTATATTAAAGACTTAATATTTTCTGTGTTTCCAACTACATATACAAATGACTGCGTAGAAACTCATAACTTCAACAAAATGCTAGTACTGAAACAACAAAGTAATTTAATTTATTGGCATCAATTCTTAAATGGTACTGATGTATATACTGTTGAAACTTTAAGGTCCAAATACAATAAAGATTCTGAGAATTTGTTAATTTTACAGATATTTAGAGAGTTTGTGAACACAAAGATAAATACGATTTTTAACCTAGAGAAGAAATCATTCCCCAAATTACTGGAATTCTTAATAAGCATAAATAATAACGTAATGAAAAATAAATAATTTGTGTCACAAATTTATAAAATTCTTAAGTTAGATTTTTACATATTTAGAGAATTCATATTGAAACTACTTCTCAAAAATTAGTAATGAAGGCTTTTTTGAAGACTACAAAAATAATATTAAAATCTACAGATAAAACTACATCTTCATTATACTGGAAAATGTTTGCACAGAGCTTTTGGCATTCCTAACAAAATTACAATTATGTATAAATCAAATTGAATTAAATGCTGGTGATGTGATTCTGAAATAATAGCTGATTGGATGCATATGGTATATGAATGTAAAGTCATCTCTCCTTTTTGGAAAGAAATTAATAACTTTATGCAAGCTCTATGGGCAGATAAATGTCATATTTCTAAATCTTTAGTTTTATTTAATGCTCCTTTTCCTGAGATAATTCCAAAAACCCAAGTGCCTCTTCTTTGCTCTGTTCTTGCTATAGCCAGAAAAGTAATTACTAAAAACTGAAAAAGGGATGTTACTCCCTCGAGTGTTGAATTCATTAGTATGGTAAAAAAATTGTTTGCAGTAGCGAATTACACACTATAAAGATGAAAACTTCTAATAATACAGATTTGTATAAAACTTGGCTTAAACTTAAAGACTTGCTTGAAAAATATTAATTGTTGATGTACAACTCTGATGGATTTGATCAGCTGTGGATCGATGTAAATAGTTATTTGTTTGTTTTATAATTGATTGTTTATTTATTGTTTAAAAAAACAAATAAAAATTTAAAAAAAGAACTTCAAAAGAGACAGCTGTAGTGAGTAACCCTTTCAAGTACAGTTTTAAGTGCAGCATCCAGCTTAACCTCAAGGTTTCATTATTACAGTATACAGAGAAGGGGAGGTTTGGAAGGCCTAGGACACAAAAAAGGACACTAAAACAGCTTCCAATACCTCAGCAGTGACTGTGACAATGCAGACTAAGACCTAAACATGGCAAGAGCTGTTTTGCACAAGTCAACTATCTACAGAAAAACTGTGTACAACAGATGTGCATTAATGTAAATTAGAGTTAAAGCAAGTATGCAAATGTTCTCATGTTTTCAGACAGTTGCATAACAGTACTAGTTTTCAGTTTATGTTTTTATCTATGTTCAGACAATACTGACAGAAAAAGCTGCTAATAGTTTAGTTTCCTGAATATAACATTTGCCTGTTTTTGGTTATGCTTTTATCTGTGTTTAGGTAACACTGGCAAACTTATATTTTTTTAGTATTAGTTTAGTTAGTTTTCAGAATATACACAGCTATCTTAAATGTTCAGTATAAATATTTATCTCTTTAATGTAAATTTCAGTCAAGGTTCAGAATATGACATTCATACTAAGTTATGCATTCAGTATAGTACATTTCAGTAGGATTTCAGAAAATAGCATTTGTACTCAGTTGCAACAGGCAATTACATTACACTTCATGAGTCAGTCATTCGTTTAAGGGTAAAGTGACAGAATTATTTGTAAACAGTATTACTACATCACACATCACATATCACATTATTCAGTCATTAGATTTATTTATTTGACATTTATTAACTGGGTTGGTCCAACTGAGCCAGAGACCCATTTTCAGTGGAGACCTGAGGAGAAAAGCCCCAGAGATTTTACAGACACAAACAATTTTTTAATATAGTTAATAATTAATCGCAACACAATTCAACAAGCAGTAGTAATGCAATTACAGATAATTAAGATGTACAGAAGCAAAATGTGAACAAGATAAGAAATACAAAGCTTAGAATGATAGTAGTTGTAATATCAGCATTTTTTTATTTCTTCCTTGTTGTAGACAGGAAAAATAGAAACATAATGAAACAATACCTCAAAAAAAAAAAAAAAGTTCTCATAGAGTTAGAGCTAGGTATGAGATGCATTACGTCATTGTAATCACCTAACTATGTGCAGTTTATTCCTAGCTTGGGAGAGCATGAGGAGGTTAGGTAGGGTCATAACAGAAACAGTACTTTATGTTAAGTAAATGTAGTCGGAGCTCTTTTTTGAAGTGCTTAGGGTGGGAGATGGTTCTTATATGTGAGGGAAGTTTGTTTCATGCTTGGGCTATGCTGCATTTGGAAAGTAGTTTTCCAAAATATTTGTTGGGTTTATAAATGTCAAGGAGTTGTTGATTTGATGTACAGAGAGTATGGTTTGGGGTACAACAGGATACCAGGGAGGAGAGAGAGAGGCTGGAAGTAGGTTTGTATAATACAGAGGGTATGATTTGAAATTGAGACATTTGGAGTAGTTGGGGGAATTCTAGCCATTTAAGAGAGTAGAGTGCCAGGCAGTGGTGTGAGCTGTGTAGAGTTAGTGGCAAATCTGGCTACTTTATGGTAAGTTTGTTGGAGTTTAGAAAGATGTGTGGAGTGAATGGAAGTGAGAATAGGGGCTACATAAAGAAGGGAGGTAAGGAGGAGAGATTCAGCTATGGAGAGTTTAGCCTCTGAGTTAAGAAATTTCTTATTTTGGTGAAGCAGACCTAGTTTTTGGTGTTTTTTTTTATATTTTGCTGAATATGGGGATTACATTTAAGTTAATCATCAATAATTGTGCCTAGGAGCTTTGTGTGGGGTTTGGCTAGGATGGTGGTCTTATCAAAGGATGTGATGACAAAGGAGGATTTGTGGTAAGAGAGAGGTTTAGAAAAGAATAGTAAGAGTTTAGTTTTTTTGGATTTAAGATGAGATGATTTTTGGTGAGACACATTTCAACGGACAGGAAAGAGTCTTGAGTTTGTGTATGGAGGTCAGATAGGTTGTCAGAGATGGAAATAAGCATAGAATCGGTGTACTGAATGAGGGTGGACTGTTTACAGGAAGTATGAAGGTAATTTATGAAGATATTAAACAGAAGGGGGCCTAGGATGGATCCTTGGGGGACACCACATTTTATGAGTAGACAGGAGGAGCAGGAAGTGAGCCATCTGACAGATTGCTGCCTGTTGGAAAGATAGCTGGTAAACCAGGTAATAGAAGTAGTGGAAAGATTTAGATACTTGAGTATAGAGAGGAGTACAGGGGGAAAAACAGTGTCAAATGCTTTGGAGAGGTTGAGGAAAAGAGAGGATACAAGTTTGTTGTTGTCTCTGGCCTCAGCTACTGTGTGGGTAAAAGCAAATAGTGCAGTAGGAGTACTGTTGTTTGGTCTGAAACCATGCTTAGTATGAGTCAGTAGGTTTTTCTGAAGGAGAATATTTAGTAGTTGAGTATGGATATACTTTTCAAGTATTTTCAATAGAGGAGAAAATATGGCTATGGGTCTGTAGTTTGATGGGTCAGTAGAATTACCACCTTTATGCAGTGGGATGGTGTAAAAGGCTTTCCAAATGTCACGGACAGTGGCTTCTTGAATGGCTCTATTTATGAGCAGGGATACAGGGTAGGCAATGGATTCCACAGCAAGTTTGAGAAAGACAGGTGATAGGTGATCTGCAGAGGGAGAACAAGGTTTGAGTTTAAGCAGGAGTGATTTAATATAGGCTGTGGGGATGGGTCTCAGGGATAAGAGGGTGTTGTTTGTTGGAGTAGGGGTAGTTGGAGAAGGGTTGGAGTTAAGATTTGTTTGTGTTTGTTTTTGGATGGTATCAATGAAGTAATTATTGAGGAGTGTAGCGGTTACCAGTGGGGTATTGCTAGGGAATGCTTGCCTCCTTTTAATGTACCCCTTCCATCTCCCCAGTTCTTTACTTCCACCTCTTGATTTCCTTATCTTTTGTCCTAATCACTAGCCTCACCTTAATGTGTGGCTTTTCTGACCTCCTCCGCTTCTTTTGTCATTTTTCCCTCTTCCGCAAACCTTTACCCATAGTCTGGAATGTTAAATTTTCAAACTATTCCCATAATGTTTACTCCATCAGTTTGTCCCCAGTCCAGTAATTCAACTTTGACCCTCTTTCTCAAATCATCATAAGCCAGTACCCTAAAATCCCACACAGTTGTCTTTTTCCTTTCTTGTTTTGTCCTTCCTTCCTCTCTAAACCACATTGTAGAATGATTACTTTTGGCTAATAACCCCTTTATCTTGGTTAGGACCACATCTAGACTTATATGCTTCTTGGTTTCAATCCCGCATCAGTTGGTTGCATCCATTATGCTCCAACACCTCAGTAAACTCCTACTCCAGCTTTCCTCTGAAACTCCTAATGTTTCTTTCTTTTCTTGAAGATTTAGATCCTCATGAATGTAACTGTCTTCCTTTTATCCCAGTTCTTTTTTTTTTCTCTCCCACAGTCTCTTCCTTCTTTGATGTGCCTGGGGGCTGATGCATTGTATCAATTAATCAACATCCCATCTTCTGCTACATTAACTGCCAGGGCATTGTAACATCCTTCATGGGGTTGTTGTTCATTCTCTTTGCACATCTTCCTCTTAATACCCTATTTTTGCATAAAACTATACATCCTCCATCCCTCTCTTCTCTGTCATTCTGCACACAGGTTTCTCCATGTCTCCTCCTCTTCTCTTATGCATATTTCTGTTGTAGCAGCAATGTCCAATCTCCTCTTTTGCAGTACCGCCTGTAGGTCTTCTTATTTAGACTTTTTACATTCAATAGCACTATGTAGCTGTGCTGTGCTGTGAGCTAGTCTTATTTACCCCCATATTATGTTTAGTGTTGTTTTTCCTTTTTTTCCTTCTTTCTACTCCCTGTTCTACATCTTGAAACCTCTTCCACTTCCATCTTAGTTCTAAAGGTATAATCATTGAGATATACCGGAATATCTCTGCTCTGACCACCACTTCTCTTCTAGGATAACATTAAGTGTGTCCATGATGTAGAAATATGTGATACCCCTTTACTGAGATGTGTCTTTCTAATCCTGCTCTGAATACCAGTGTCCCTTCTAGGCTAACATAAAATGTGTCTCTGGTGTCTTTGACATACAACAGGTGTTTCTAACAGACATTTCCGTCCTTCCACTTGAATAGTTGTAGTTATAAGATAGTCCCAATCCATAGCAACACTTTGATCCAAAGAAAGCAGTAATATCATAGCTGACAAATTTACTACAAATTATACTTCATCCATTGTTATGGCTATTCCACAGTCTTAGACAGTCCTTTTAATTACTATGGAATAAGTCCTTTCAGCATTTTCAAAAGCTACCAATGCTTCAACCATGGGCCCTGATAATATGCCAGATTGCCTGATTGTCAGTACCAAATATGTCCTATCTGAACCTCTACTTAACCTCTTTAATATAAGCCTTCTCACTGGTTAAATTCCTGAAGCCTGAAAAACAGCCATTGTAATGCTGTTACAAAAGGATGGTCCAACCACAGATCCTGGTAACTATAGTCCCATATATAAACTTATGGAATATATAATATCATCATTAATCTGGACATTGCAAATCGTTGAACCCTGGACCCTCATCAATTCTGCTTTTCAAATGAAGGTTGTGTCTCTTTAATCTTATTAATTTCTTTGGAAAAGTCGCCAAAGCACTAGATAACAGTTACACAGTACATACAGATTATTTGGACCTGGCAGAGGCCTTGTACACTACTCCCTGTGTAGACATTATTGACAGGCTTATTTTATGAGGTAGATGGTTGTTTGCCAGAACCCATGTGGTTAGAAACACAGGTGTTATTTATGAAAGCAAAAATGTTACCAGTGGTATACTACTGGACTCAGTGTTAGGCCCTCTCCAGTTTGGCATCTGTTTCTCAGACTTATAGGCCAATACTTCTAGTGTATGGTTAAATAAATTTGCAAATATCTGTAAACTGGGTGTTGTTATTCAGTCTTTCACTGACTCACAATTGCCTCAACATGGATTAGACCATGTTAACAACTGGTACAAGGAGAATGGTCTCATACTAAATGTGAAAAGATGTAGCAAAGTTCATGTTGGTAAATTAAATATTTTCTGTCCAGTCCGATCATGTCTTATGGGATCTTGGCACTCTTGTTCCCCACAAAGAAGACTGCAAGAGGCTGAGTACAGAGCTACATTTTTTCCTTATATTTTGACTGTCATCTCCCCCAATAGTTCAGAAAGCCTCCTAGCAGGCTCATCTAATTGCCAAGGCATCTCCTCTGGATCCAAAGAAGTCATAATCACTTTTACTTGTATTCATCAGACCTATTACTGAATATAATGCTTTCTTTGACACATATTTGTCTAAACTTATATCTCAGCTTGACAGACCTCAGAGATTCATGACTTATAAGATCGGTGGCCTCAAAAATCTTATTTATCAGGACAGATGGGCAACCCTCTCTGTACTCAAGTCTCTTGCAGTCTCCTCTGTGGGGAACTGTATCTAGTCTTTGAGCTATGAAAGATCCAACCATCTCTGACCTTCTATTCCTTTGTAGAACAAATGGTTACCAAAATATCAGTTAAAGCAACTAAACCTTCATTAATAGATAAATAGGACATGTTGGTGTGACATATTCATATCTCAAAGTATACTCCACCTCTGGAATAAGTTTCCACTACATGTCAGGCAGAGTAGCACCCTTACCACCTTCAAAGTAACCTAGATAATTGGATGGGAACCTCATATTCTCCCCTAGTTCATTATGTTTTGCCTGTCTTGAAGCTGGGGGGGGGGGGTGACTTTGAATATAGGTTATTGACTAAACTTGTAGAATTACTGCATAGCACATATCTATGAACCTGTGAATTTCCTATCAGTCCCAAGCCCTTTACCCTTGTTTGCTGCAGCAAAACTAAATTGCAAAAATCTACTGAAATTAAAAGACAAAAAAAAAATGTCTTTTTTTGGGGTGGAAGGATGAATCCCCTCCCATTTACCCCAAGGTTGTGCAACTTTAGTCCAACACCAAATATCCCTGAATGGCTATGCTACTGTTGTTACATCACTAATGAACTGCAATGCAGTACAACTCATGTTTTCATACTCTCTACATCCATTTTCAAGGTTGTGGATACACTAAAAGTGATCCAACATATGTTAAATATGAAAAACACATGCAAGACAGTGGTTCTTAACTACATCAGACATTGAACTTCCTGACTCAATAATGCAGACTGCAATGCTCCCCTGGTACCTCTTTGCCAAAACCATACTAAGAATGGGGTGAAGGGAGTGGTTACTCTGGGCACCAGCTTTGATGGTAGCACAATCAGCACTGTAGAGGAGGGGGCAACTAGTCCCTACAACCAGTATCAGTAAACATTTAAACAGCCATGATAGTAGCAGGCTAAATTTGTAGATGTGTGTAAACTGGGTGATGTTTTTCAAACTTCTGCTGACTCACAGTTGCTTCAATGTGGATTACACCAAGTTAAAAACCTGGTACAAGCACAATGTTCTCATACTAAATATGGAAAAAATGTAGAATAGTTCATTTTTGGTAAACAAAATATTTTCAGATATCACATATATGGGGTGAAGGGGGTGATAGTCAGCTATATAGTTTAGCAAAAGCATTCAACAGTTTATCAAACAGCTGTTATGCTGGTACAAAATAGCTTTGGTTAGTTTTAAGACCTTTTTTTAGTCTGTTCTGTAGACACATAAATGCTTTGCTTAGCTTGTAGACTCTTTTTAAGCATAAATTATAGTAAACTGTAGCAAAGATTAACTCTTTGCTACAGTTTAGCAGAGGGATTTGAAACAGCAAAAAGCTATTACATGAATTCAAAATAGCTCTTTGCTTAGTCCAAAGACCATTTTTAGTACTTATCTTCAAATGTGACGCAGCAAATGGGGACATTTTCCAGTGTGCAAAATGAGCTTGATACAGTTTTACAGTTCTTCTCTTTGCTGACCTCCTGGTCCTACTTGTTACCAACTTAGGAGTCTCTTCTGACAGGTCACTGATGCCCATATGTATCACAGCACATGCCTATTCTTCCAATTTGCTGACCGCCTTTATCAACACTTTATTTATTCATCTTTTTATTTATTTATATACATTGTTTACCAGGTAAAATCTTCTGGGTTAAGCTGATTTTCAGAGAAGAGTTGTAGAGAACAGCTCCAGGTAGCCTTTTTTTATAAAAATAGCAAAGCAAATCAATGAATATATAAAAGCTCAAAATGTACTTGCATATCATAAGCAAAACTAAGTAAATGGTAAACAGGAAATACATGTGATGCAAAAATATGACATGATAAGCTGATGATGCAGGCATCAATAGGTGGGGATATACTATATCTGAGAACAGCAATATGAAATTAATGCTGTGTTTGCTAACCTTAAAATACAATTCTCTGCATTAGTTATTAAAATAAATACATATGCTTCTCATTAGTATGTATGTTGAGGATATAAGTATACCACAACCCATTCAGTAAACCATCTTACTGGCAATGTAAATGCTGGAAAAATATTTTACAACCAGCTGTGTACATTACCATACTCTAGTTAAGAAAATGATATCAAGCTTATATTTAAGACTTTTATGCACTGTGATATGATCATACAACTTAGTATACTTGGGGTCAGTGCCCTATGAACATATTGGATAGTATGCCTGGAGTCAGTGAGCTATAACCATATGACATAATATACTTGGCATCAATGAAGTATGACCATATGGCACATTATGCCTGGATTCAGTGCAGTATGACCATGTGGTACAGTATGCATGGAGCCAGTGCAGTATGACCATGTGGCACAGTATGCATGGAGTCAGTGCAGTATGACCATGTGGCACAGTATGTCTGGAGACAGTAAACTACAACTATATTACAGTCTGGATTCAGTGCAGTGTAACCATATGGCACAATACACCTGGAGTCAGTGCATTATGACCACATGCCACAATATGCCTGGATTCAGTGCACTATGAAAATTTGGCACAGTATGCCTGGAGACAGTGAACTATGACTATATGGCACTGTATACCTGAATCTTGTGCTCTATGACTGTGTGGCACAGTATGCATGGATTCAGTGTAGTATGACCATGTGGCACAGCATGCATGGAGTCAGTGCAGTATGACCATGTGGCACAGTATGCCTGGATCCAGTGCAGTATGACCATATGGCACAATATGCCTCAAGACAGTAAACTACAACTATATGACACAGTATGTCAGGAATCAGTGCAGAATGCCCATATGGCACAATATACCTGGAGTTAGTGCATTATGACCAAATGGCACAATATGCTTGGATTCAGTGCACTATGACCATTTGGCACAGTATTCCTGCAGACAGTGAACTATGACCATATGGCACTGTATGCCTGGATCCTGTGCTCTATGACTGTGTGGCACAGTATGCATGGAATCAGTGCAGTATGACCATGTGGCACAGCATGCCTGGATTCAGTGCACTATGACCATATGGCACAATATGCCCAGAGACAGTAAACTACAGCTATACACCTGGAGTCAGTGCATTATGACCACATGGCACAGTATGCCTGGATTCAGTGCACTATAAACATTTGGCACAGTATGCGTGGAGACAGTGAACTATGACTATATGGCACTGTATGCCTGGATCCTGTGCTCTATGACTGTGTGGCACAGTATGTATGGAGTCAGTGCAGTATGACCATGTGGCACAATATACCCGGAGTTAGTGCATTATGACCAAATGGCACAATATGCTTGGATTCAGTGCACTATGGCCATTTGGCACAGTATTCCTGCAGACAGTGAACTATGACCATATGGCACTGTATGCCTGGATCCTGTGCTCTATGACTGTGTAGCACAGTATGCATGGAGTCAGTGCAGTATGACCATGTGGCACAGTATGCCTGGATTCAGTGCACTATGACCATATGGCACAATATGCCCAGAGACAGTAAACTACAGCTATATAACACAGCATGTCAGGAATCAGTGCACAATGCCCATATGGCACAATATACCTGGAGTCAGTGCATTATGACCAAATGGCACAATATGTCTGGATTCAGTGCAGTATGACCATTTGGCACAGTATGCCTGGAGACAGTGAACTATGACCATATTGCACTGTATGCCTGGATACTGTGCTCTATGACCATGTGGCAGAGTATGCATGCGGCCAGTGCACTATGACCATGTGGTACAGTATGCATGGAGCCAGTGCAGTATGACCATGTGGCACAGAATGCATGGAGTCAGTGTGGTATGACCATATGGCACAGTATGCATGGAGTCAGTGCAGTATGACCATGTTGCATAGTATGCCTGGATCCAGTGCAGTATGACCATGTGGCACACTATGTCTAGAATCAGTGTTCTATGACTATGTGACATGGCATCATGGAAAAAGTAACTCAGGCTTGAGAAAAGTGGGCAATAACAGAAGAAGTGTTGGCTTGAGTCTCAAGATTATAAGGTAACAGTAATGGAAACTTGATCTATGAATATATATTTGATAGATGGAGAAGCAGATGAATGAATTCCAGTGAGGAGGAAATATGTCTAACAAGAAGGATGTACCACAGGATGGTCTCCTCCATCATTAAAATGTCTGTAATTATTTTGCCCATCTAATTGCTTCAGTATTCCTCATTTACTAAAGGAAAGAAGTGTACTCTGTGTCACAAAGATTTCTTGAGAGAGATATAACTGTTCACTGTTGTCCTTCACGTTGCTCTGACTGGATTAATCTCATGCTGTTGTATGATTTAGGTTTGGGGACACATGAACCAGGAGATGTGTCACCAAAGTGAAATAGCCTAGAATGAATGGCTATATGTACAGTAAAATATATAAATCAGATGAAGTGTGGAATGACTATGAACTGCTCTGGTATGCCACATGCAGTGCAATTAAAAGCAGCAATAATGCTTACACTTCAGAGTGGTGGAAGGGCAATAATTCTGGGCAACAAACATTCTGGACTGAATAAGAGAAATTCAAGGCTGCTTCTGGAAAGTGAGTAATTACCTTAAAATTATGAGACATGGGTGGGGATTCCTACTGACAATGAACAGTTACGTCCAAAGTAATGGATTTGGGTGTTCCTGGATAAGGGGCAGCAGTATTCATGAAACAGGGCTGGGGGGGGGCCCTAGACAATGAACTGGTACATTAGTGATGGGGAGGTGACAAGATGGATACTAGAAAATAAGTAACTATATCAGACTATGGGGTTGGGACAGGGGACCTTACATGCTAAATATTACTATAATTTGCAAGGATGAATGCAGCATTGTGCTGCACTATACAATGCTAGTGGTGCCATGCATTCTATTTGTTGGAGATAGGATATACAAATGCTTATGGCTTGGACTGCCACTATGCCACCGATGATATATATAAATTCATGTACCACACAGGAAGAAAGCACTGTGAAACAAGGTCCATGGTAGATCTCAATGACATGCATTGCCTGCCCCACTCTATAAGTATAAATTTCATAAACTGTCCCGACTCTCTGAGCTTGCATCTTTCATAAATTCTTCTGTGTCTCTTTTTGTTTTATGTCTAGAGCAGTTAGGATGAACTGTGGCATTGGTGTAGCTACTTTATTTTATCTGTTAATTGGGTAACCTAACCAGGGATATTTTTGACATACATAGGATGTAAAAAAACAAATTATGGCATAAAGATAAAAATAATACCAAGATGCTCACTTGAGCAGTGATTGTAAATTACTTATTTGGGGTGGGGAGGGCTGTATCAAATGAAAAGGAGTAAACAAGTTTTGTATTGAGTTTCATTAGTAAAATGGATTTCCAGTGTGATTCTTTCTAGGAGTTTCATGATTTGTATTTTTTGTATATACACACACAAGCACACACACGTACACACACACACACACACACACACACACACACACACACACACACACACACACACACACGCACACACGCACACACGCACACACATGTGGGCACATGCACATTCATCAAAAAAGATTCATACAGCAGCATATGGGAGTGTTAGGTCACACATATAACACACACAAGAAAGAGCAAGATTGAAATGGAGAAGTGAGAGAGACACAGTCAACGTATTTGCTTATTATCCTAACTTCTTGTTGCATTTCTAGTATAATTATATAAAGAAAATCAGCTCTGAACCATGTCTTTGCTAAAAAAGAAAACAATAAAATGATAAACTAGCATGTGTAGTTTAACTTAATTAGGTCTGCTGGATTTTAAGCCACCTTTTCAAAGTAAGGCCCTTTAAGCAATTAAGACCCTTCATAATATCTTCAGCATTACAATTGTTAACTAAGTTGGAGTGACAAAATGCAGGTTGTAAGTATTAGCTGCATAGCATGTGGTAAATTATTAAAATTTCCAAATTACAGAGCTGATTAACTAATCAGAAAAGAAAGCATTTTTGAGATGTGGCCTTCATCATACCATTCACTCTTTTGGAATTTATATGTGCGTGCGTGTGTGTGTGTATATGTCTATATATCTTAAGGGTAATGCAGACCAAGTCCAGGGTGTCATTTAAATGTGACGTGATAGTAATGCAGTCATAAAGCAATGCAATACAAACCACAAGAAACAGTAAATGTATAATTATATAACTTTATGTAAGCAGAAACATTTCCACAGCAGAATATATTAATGAGCAGTGTGCCTATGTTGATGAGCTACAGGTCCTTAACTGTGCTGTATTATTTCAGACTGGCAATTCAAAATAACCACAAAAGTAGCACACAACATGTGCTTTAGAAAGTGCAGTTTTATGCTGTTATACCCAAAGAATGTTGTGCTATTAACTGTTAAAAGGCCGATGGAGATCATTTACATAATATATATCTGTCAGGATCTGATTGGAAATATTGACATATTTCCTAAAAGCAATTACTGTATATGAAACAGAGAAATTATTGCCTCCTGTATTTGCTTAATAGAAATTATACACTTGTTTAGTGAATTCGTATGAAGCTAATTTATTTTAGATAGAGATGTAGTGTTTAACCCCTGTTAAAAATCAATGTACCCAAGGAAATATTGTTAAAACTTCTATAGTTCAGCAGTCAATTGTTTTATAATAGTTCTTGTTTTGATAGTTTGACATTATTCTTACTGGACTAATTCCCTGCCATGTGTCACAGGTGTATATACACACACTGACCAGATTAACTACAACTAAATTAACTTCAGAATGTAAAATAGCTTCAGACAAAAAAATTTTTAAAGTAAAATGAAATGTGCAAGATTATTAAAAGTGCTGTAGTATAGCTGTTGAAATGATAAAGATTTATTAAACCTGCTGCATCGAGCAGAATGGGTTTGATCACATAACTTCCAGTATAGTACTTGTAAGTATGAATGTCAGATATTTACTCAGTGCTCCTGTCTGATTTATTCTTATTTTAATTCAAATGTTATTTAGCCATTCATGAAAAATAATACATGTGGGCAGCATGTCATGTGGGAGTGTTAGATCATGTTGGATGAGTTTTGTCACCATCAAAAAAAAGAGGCAAATTAACATACCAAAATTCTCCAGGTGCAACTAACACTAGGTAAGACTGCAATCCAAATTGTAGCTTGCTACAGATCCCCCACCATGCCCCAAGATTCTCACTACACCTTTCTAAACATACTGCACAATATTAAGATACAACCAAACACCCTAATACTGGGTGATTTCAACTACCCTGCCATTAACTGTGAAAACTACTCAAGTACCAACACCTTTGCCCAACGGTTCTTGGAATTTATAAATTCCAATGCCCTGGATCAACTAATCCTTAGTCCCACCAGGGGCTCCAATATCCTAGACCTGGTCATTACCAACATGGGAAATCAATGCTCCACACCTATGGTCACCCCCCTCGTTGGTCAGGTCTGACCATAAGCTAATCATACTTGACATCCATATCCCACCCCTCAGTATGGAAACCTCTGTAAAAAAATTCACCAAAGCCAACTACTCAAGTCAGAAGTGACAAACTTCATGACACCCATGCAGACAGGAACTGAAAGTTCGACTGCTGAATCCTACACTAAGGCACTGTACGAGCACATCCACTTGTGCATGAATTGTGCCATGTCAAATAGAACCAAGACACTCTCCTCCAAAAAAAGGAAGCCAATCTGGTGGTCCTCTGCCATAAACAAACTTTACAACAAAAGGAAGAAACTGTTGCAGAAAAGAGGAAAATCCCAGGATGCAAAAAACTCCCTTACCAGCCTCAGTAAGAAGCTGAGATCCCTCATAAAATCCTCCAAAGCTAGTTACGAAAATAAAATAGACAAAGACTCCAAAGACAACCACAAGGCATTCTATAGCTATGTCAAGAATCTAAATGGCAATGCTCAGATCTGCTCTGAGGTTGAGTACTACATGAACTAGAAAATGAACTGGCACCTCACCTAAGTGTCAGGTTTAATCATAGCCTCACCTCAGGCTTTGTGCCCACTGAGTGGCGCACAGCTACAGTTATCCCACTCCACAAGGACAGATCCACCTTGGATCCTGGGAACTACCTCCCCATCAGTCTGGCGAGCCTGATCTGCAAGGCCATGGAATGTATTATCATAGAACTTATAAACAAATACATTGTCAACCTTCAAACACTGGACCCCATCCAGTTTGGGTTCCTGAAGGGCCGATCTTATCTCCTGAACCTGATTGACTTCTTCAAATCAGTCTACAGAGCTGTGGACAAGGGTTAGGTGGTCCACACAGTGTATCTGGACCTCACCAAGACCTTCAATACCATCCCCCACTATGGAATCATAGATAAACTTACTAAGCTGGCCATTAATCCCTACATCACTCGATGGGTTGCCAACTGGCTTACTGACAGAACCCACACTGTAAAAGTAGCCATCTCCAAATCCAGCTCCAGACAAGTGACAAGTGGAGTACCTCAGGGTTCAGTCCTGGGACCGCTCTTGATTGGCATCTACTTCTCTGAAGTACAGGCCAACACTAAGGGACTCTGGCTAACAAAGTTTGCAGATGACCGCAAACTGGGAGCCATTATTGAATCCCCAAATGATGTGGATATTCTACAAAAGGGCCTTGCAGAAACAGATGCTTGGTGCCAGAGCCATGGGCTCAAGCTCAATGCCAAGAAATGTATAGTTATCCCATTTGGGAAAAACATGTACCTGTGTATTACCACATAGGCGGCAGTACACTAAACACTGAAAGTGTGATAAGAGACTTAGGGACCAGGTGGACAGTGTTCTCATCTTTGATAACCACATTGCCACAACAGTCAAGAAATCCTTCTATGTGGCACACCTCATCACTAAGGGCTTTTCATCCAGAAAAAAAGGAGGTCATTGTCTCACTGTACTCATCCCTCATTAAACCCATTATAGAATACAATGCCCCGTTTGGTATGTACCTCTCAAGACATCTGCAACAACTGGAAAGGCCGCAGAAATACCTCACTAAAAGAATCACAGGCCTATAGCAGATGCCCTATGCTGACCATCTAAAAAAGCTCCAGCTATTCTCTGTTGCATATCGTCTACTCAGAGGCAATCTCTGTTTAACATACAAGGCTATGTCAAACCCAGAGCTGTTGGACATGCTACACTTAGAGAAATCCCAATCCCTCAGAGCCACACGCTCCAGAGATCTAAACCTTGTTATCACAATGAACAAAACATGCTGGAGGGATAGGTTCCTGACCTAGAGACTCCCCAGACTCTGGAACAGACTGCCCATACATGTCAAGCAGAGCAATTCTTTGGCCTGCTTCAAAAGAAACTTTGACGATTGGATGGGAGATATGAAATTCACCCCGGGGATCATGTCAGTCACCCTGCTAGACAGGGGTTCAGGGAAGTAAATACTGTGGGAAGAAATAGCCAGGGAATTGTTATGGCTAGTCTTGTATAGGCCCTAGGGCTGATAGCTAGTACCAGCCTATGAACCTATGAACCTATGGTGTGTGTGTGTGTGTGTGTGTGTGTGTGTGTGTGTGTGTGTGTGTGTGTGTGTGTGTGTGTGTGTGTGTGTGTGTGTGTATTCTAAAAGGCCAAAAGAAGTAAGTAAACAAATTGTAACTTGGTGTTCAAAGTTAAATAAAAAATCTGTAACAAATGAGCAAATAATTGTTTGCATTATTTTGTTTGCAAGAAAGTTTGCTCATAGTGGCCAGTGTTACACATCTAAGTTTGAATGGAATGAATGCTGCATGCTGGGAACCAGGTAGTTAATTGCTGTGAGTTTTAAATATTCATAACAGTTAAAAACCAAATGTACAAATTCTGTCTTAAAATGGCAATAATCCTTTACATTTCTGGGTCATAGTAATATATACCCTTTAATAAAATGCTGTGGCAGGATCATTTGACTTTGCATACATCCAAGAAACAATTGTTTATTTTTATAATAGTCACAGACTGTAAAAAGAAATAATTCTTCTGCATTAGAAGCATAGGAAAATGAGTGGGTCAGAAAAAAATGCAGTCTAAATGCATGCTTCCTAAGTATGAGGAAAGCGAAGACAAATAACCATATGCCCACATACTTTGTAGTAGAAGGACGAGTACCCAACTTTGTAACTTCAGCTGTGGAAGTATTCAACTGATGGGCAAGCTCTAGCAAGATGCAGCCATATTAAGCATATTTTATGTACTTTTCTATCTGCATACATTTCATATCGGTGAAAACTCTTTACATTTTAGTTCAGCTTCATTAAATAGATGCAGTAACTTAAACATTTACTTTAAATGTTTTACTGCTGGGCTTGTTAGTGAAACATTAATTTTTTTCTTTGATACTGAGCAGCTCTTGTACTGTAGGAAGTTTCACTTAGGTACAGAAATACCTCTAACCTTGAAACGTTTAAATAAATGAATGCTGGAAGGGAAGAGTTCAAAACAGCGGATGCAGCTGTTTTATATATTTGTTTAATTATTTAATTGTAGTAAAGTTTTCTGTCATGCAGCATTTGCTGTGGTTTTATGCCAAATGGCACTTAACTTCAAACCAACCTCCCACTTTGGTAGTGGACTTTCTCTTCATTAAAGGAGCCATGGCACAGAAATTTCACTCATCCTACAATTAGTGTGTACATATAAGCATCCTTGTGAATTTTGCAGTGTTTTTTAAGCAGCAGTTGCCAGTTGCTACTTTTATTATTATTTATATAAAGCATTTGCTTTTTGCTTTTTTTTTAGATTAGTGTTTCTATCCCTTTTTATTATTGTATGAAAATTATAATGTATCTGATAGTCATGTAATCATTGTTATTACTTCTCCTTGTGTGGGATTAAATACAGATTGTGGTCAGCATTTCACATCCAAGGCATTAAAGTGCTCAGTTCTTTCAGAATGAGTCTCAAAAATTATATTTGACATAACAAACCTGATATAATGTGCTCTTGCTACCTGCTTAACATAGTGTTTGGGGATATTTTTGTATGAAAAAAATTGCTTTTATTTGACTTTTTTCATTTTTGCTTTACTCATGGCATTATTGAAGATACAAGATGAAAGTGATAAGCTGTAATATTGAAGATACAAAATGAAAATTACATGATGCAATATAATCAGCATAATATAAACAACCCTGAGATGTCATTGAACACTTAAATAGATAACTATAGCTCTTCTGGTAGGTTGCAGGTAAATGTATGGGTTGAAAGAAACTATTATGTTATTTGGTCTGGACTATTTACTTGCTATACTTATTAAATACTAGCAAAAATGCAATCAGATCAATCCAAAAAAATCAGTCAAGGAATGCTTTAAAAGGTGACTGTGGTCATAGTAATATGAACATAAAATACCACCATGGTGTTGTTTAGTTATGTAAAAATAAAGGATGGATTCTGCTTTTAGACTTCTGAGGCATATTGGAACAAGTCACTGAGTTGTTTAGAATGTTATTTCAAAACCAGATGGACATATTGTTTTTGCACCTTCACTGTGAGAGCTGAGTTTTATGTTGCATTCAGTATGTTTTTGACAAACGTCTTGTGAAGAACTATGTTCTTTTTTCACACCATGCTTTTTGCTTTTACATCTGTTTGTGATCAGCCCTCCTCTACTGCCACACTGTTACCTCAAGGTCGCTGCATCCATGGGGATCCATGGCCTTCACTGGAACTTTGTTAACCAATGCCTTATTCTTGGAGAATCTCTGCCTAGGGGCAAGGGCCATGCAGACAGGCATCTATTGTCCAGAAAGGTATAGAGAGCTGGTAAGGTTTTCCCCTGTCCTATGTGCTGATCTCAATATGCAACCCCCCCACATTGCCACCCCATGGCATATGGACACCCCCATACATCTGCCTATTGCCGTTGCTGTGCAAATCTTGTTTGATGTTGGAATCTTGACTAGTTTCCTGAAAGCTGCCAGTCATACAGTGGACTGGGCTGCCTTCCTAATCCCAGGATAGGTGATTTGCATGATCTGTCATGTGCCACTTACTTGCATTCCTACTTCAGGGCATCTTCCAAGTGCCTGGGCCACTTAACAAGCCATGTTCATATAGGCCATAATTAGGGCTTCTTTCCTCTGTGCCAAGGAGCCAGTGTATAATTACATTTTACGTTATTTGGGTGGAGTTGGTGAATGGTGCATCCTGTGGCACCACCCAAAGGAGGAGCTGTACCTCCATTGGCTGGAAAGGTGCCTGACCATCTGCTACCTTAATGGATGTATCAAATTGTTGAGAAAACTAACAAAATGTATAGATTTCAGAGCAGACATTTGGCTATCAAAATGCATTCTAAATGACAGCTATTCACTCTGTTTACGCTAAGCTTTGTTTTCAGAAATGTGGTAAGCTGAGAATGATGCCATTTCCTGGCATTATTAGCAAATGTTGCTGAATAACACAGGTTCCAAAGTCATTGTATTCTCTGCATTAGAGACACCTTGGGACTTACCCCTTATTTGATGCATGTCTCCAATGTATTGTTTTGCAGATATTAGCACACTACATTAAATATTCTCCTAGTGATAATGCACTAAACTTTATGGCTTGTTTTTTTATTTCATACTTGACAAATTATTTTCACAATGAAAACAGAAAGACTAGTGATATTAATCACTGTCTTGATATAATTCTTGATGCAATTCAAAACGGTTAACAAGGGAGTAGATTTGTTTCTTTATTCTGTTTTGAGTTGTATTACTCCATATTACACATTCCTTGCTTTATTAACTCATTACAGCTGAGTGGCATCCATGAGCTTTTGCAGTTAAATCCTACTGAAGCCTCTAGGCATTAAATATTGCTTTTTCATATTTGCATCAATAATTCCAAAACCAGGCTATGTACAAGGTATTAAAATATTTCATCTTAAAGCTTACACAATGGCAAACTCAACTATTGACAGTTAACCTCTGTCTACAGCACATAAAGAAATATTAATTATTGTTTTTTCCATAATATTTACTTGTATAGATATAAACTTGATGTTATTCTAAATATCTCAACAACCAAATAACACGGACAGAACTGCACAGAATCATACGAAAGCTCTCAGCTAGAAGAACAAAAAGCTCCTGACAGTATGTGTGCAGTTTGTGTGGTTGCTGAGATATTGTAAATTGTTCACAAAATATTACAAATGTAATAGTTACTGAGTTTGCTGTGAGTTATAAAATTCTATTTAAGACCTAGAACCTAAAGAATACTACAATTATCAAAATAGTTTTTTGCCATTTATACTTCTTTGGTAACCCCTATGGTACCAGAAATATGAATATTTGTTTGAAATGTGAGGACATAAATTGATCCTGTCAAAATGCTTAGGCTCCCCCCCACTGAAAGACAAAACACCTTTGCTAATGACCATTTAATTTTCCAGCATTAATTTGTAATCAGTAGCACAATGAGATCTCAACAGTCATTAGACTGTTGAAATTATTTTAAGATCTCTAAATGCATTAATGTTTCCTTACACGTCTGGGAAGGAGAGAGTTTCAGGTTGCCACTTTCCATGGAATAATTGCTCATTGCTTCTTTATTAAAGTCCAGTTTTTGTAATTGATAGCTTCTGTGAAGAATAATGTGTCTATTTCTGTAACAAGGGTATACAGTTGTCATTAATTCCTGAATAATGATTCCACAGCTGTTTGGTTCATCACTTGGGGGAGGGCAATACAGCAAGGCCTTTTCTTTAACTGCTGACCAGTAGAAGACTTCAGGGTAACTATCATTCAGAATGTCACTTGCTGAAAATGCCCCTTGATAATGACTGATGCCTTAGTGCAGGAGATTAATACATTTTCTAATGTTGCTTCCCTATGGGACCAAAATTTCTGAACTTTTGCCTAGTCTTTCATATAAGATGTTGTAAAGGGAGGATACATAGAAATGTACAGCATCTCCTAAGAAATGAGGTGGTCTGTCTCTGAGAAGGTATTGTACAGCTGCGTCTGACATCAGAACTGGTGGATAGCTTAAGCATAACCCTACAGACACCTTTTACAACTGACTCATTGTATCAGAGGTTTACAGATCAGATTCATGGTTTGCAACAGACATTCATGTTGTTTGTGTTGATATAATATGATTACTTAACGGGAGCAGCTGAAAGAAGAAGAAGACTTACCTTAGTGCTATAACGCCCTGAAACCAATATTTTATGAAACCTTTGTTTATTTCCATTTTTTAACTATTAAAGTGATTATTTCTTCATCTTTCAGTTTGCTTTACAGGCATGGATACTTTGCTTTTAATCCAATTTGCCAAACACACACAGACACACACACATACACACATACACACACAGAGCACAGACACAGACACACACTGTGTCACTACTTTCTGAATTAATTTAACTTTAGCGAGAAGGAAAAAGAACCTGTGTTTTCATAAACGTTTGTTGTATCATTGACACACCATGGCATAGAGGGATAGAGTTCTGACTATAATCCAGATGACCTGGGATCAAGTAGTGGTCACCAAACTGACAGAACCAACTGGGGAAATGAATGGCTTAACAGGGGAGATGGAGAGTGGCTCAATGGTCAGATGTATCAAAAACAGATTTAAAAAAACTCTACACTTGTAAGAGAATGGAAGCAGAGCTAAGGAGAGGGAATCATTTCAGTCAGTTCATGATACCAAAACTACCAGTTTTCTTATAAAGTAGCTTATTCGTACTGAAGAGGTCACTTTGAAAATTAGAGATGGCACTTAACCATCTTGATACATCATGCCACCACAGCTTGTCTGCTGACAAATGTCTGCATGGCTAAGTGTTGCTACATGGTGACTAATTGGGCAGCAGTATTAATGACAATTTGGAACTTTTTATTCTTCAGAGAATTGGTGTTATTGCAAACCCTTTTATTCCAACAGTTTTCTAACTGAATAATTCCAATAAATAAAAAATGACACAGATTTCTGAAATGTTATCCCTCATTATTTCGGGCTTTGTCTCTGACCATTGTGTAAAGATGATAAGCGCTATGGCTGCATGCTGCCTTTTTTCTTCTATCATGGAGTTCACTCAAACTAAGGTTCAGGCAACTTCTGGAGTGGGGTTAAAGAATTCCTGTCCATAAAAAAGAACTGAAAGAATCATCAGTATCTATATGTGGCCCTCATACAGGAGCATAGGATCCTTTTACTTAAGCGGAGTGCATCTTACTTTAAATCTGGCTCTGTCCTAACATACATGCCATTCTGATTTTCCCCATCTCCTTGTACCTATCTGTACAAGACTTGCTTGATGGCTTCTCTACCTTCACCCAATCAGTCCTTTTCTTCCAACTGGATGGGCACAAGGCAGATGTACCTTGGCTCACTAGAGCCTTACAGCTCATATGTTCCTACACCAGAAGCCCCATCAGCTCATTTGTTCCTCCAATTGGGTGGTAAGGATTATGTCTGCCACAAGTCCTAGTACAGTAGGCTACCCTTCCCCATTAATCAACCTCCACAGGAGCTCCCTTGAGTCCCACATAGTGCTGACTGCTTAGTAAACTTATACACCACAAGCAGTCTGTGCTTGCCAGGCTTGTACCTGCAGATGCAACACCCAGTGCTCCTGCTAGGTGTCACCAGTGTGGTAATACAGAGCTGTACAGGATGGATGAGTCGACAACAGCTGCTCACTCCCATTCTCCTGGTCTGGTGCATCTAATACCATTAATTCACCATGGGTCATCTGGGTGGCAGTCAGTGCTTCATCCTTCTGTACCATAAAACCAAATTCCAGCCTGTTTTTTTGTGTGTCTAGTCATTTGTTAGCTGCAAATAATTCCATTTCTGTGTTGTCATTTGTTAAATGTTATTTCTGCCCACCCTATCATATCCTGGTCACCGTGTTACTCTGCATTGCAGCCTGACCTGTACAAGTCCTGAGTAATTATTCATGTCTTATGCAAATCCTTCTTTCCTTAGCAAAGAAATTTCACTTTTCCAGTAACAACTTTTTTCATCTCTCCTTTATTAGGTTAAATGTCTGATTTATATTATTGTAAGCCATTGTCTTGTTTTTCTACTGGCCCTAAAACCATCTAAAAATCACATTTTTAATGAGTAGACCATGATAAAACCTCTCCTTCATTTTCTTTGATTTCCCTGAGTTAAAATGCATGCAGGCATAATTATCAGAATCACATGTTGTACAGTAACAAAAGCTAGGATTCATAGATAAGTTCCATAGCACCCAGAGCACATTTGTTATAGAACTGTTCACATGCAGACTGCAAGCCGGTAGTGATCCAGCACCAGAAGATATATGCAAATAACCACGGAGTAACATGCAAATACAACTTAGTAGGGAGATGATGTCCTAACGATAAGTAAAGATAAATAAGTATAGTTTAAATGTCTTTAGTATAGTCTGGTTACAATTTTTGCTGTATCCATACCTGTTTGTGTGATTCCTGTGTTTCCTGCTATGCCATCTTTTGTTGGCCAGGGCCTACCTGCACTTAGTGGGAGTAAGTGAACTGGCCTGGCATAGGGTATTGAGCTAAGAGCTCAGGGACAAGGGTTGATGGCTCAGTTCCAGTGTTTCTATTTTACTTTTGTTTTTGTGGTATTTAAAATCCCCATTTGCGTGGATTTGTGCTTGTTTGCATGCACTGCCGCTGCATTGTTAACCCTTTGTGAGGTTTCTCAGCTACATTTTTTCCCTTACCAGCACTCTTGTGTAAGTGAGGCCCTCACTTGCAGCTACTGCATTGATTTTATCCAGCCCTACTTACACCTATAGGTACTCTTCTCAGACAGTACCTACTCTTCTATCCCTGACCTGTCTTCCACAGATTCTGACAACCATGGATGGACAATTTCCTATGGTTTCTCCTGCTAGTCTGGTTGATATGGGCATCCTGAGACAGTGTAGCAATTGCCCTATGTACACAGACAACCTTCTACTACTACCACCCAGGAACACAATATGTGAGAGATGCAATTACATTAAAAACCAAGAATCCTTGCTGTCTCAGTCACAAGCCATCTTGTCGCTCATCTGGTCAGGATAAAACAGATGAACATCCGTAAGTTCTGTTCAAGCAGCTTTATTACACACAAACACATCAGAAATGAGACTTTGTAACTTAAACTTAAACTTATAAACAGACTGACTATCACACTCATACATGTTAACACTCTGGCTGTTCTCTCAAAATAGCACTGCTGCTTGCATGTGCTCACTATTTATATGCACGTGCTTACATCTGGAAGTGGTTCTTAAAGGTATACACACACGCTCTGATATACATCCTCCCTCTTTGAGAAATGATCCGTATACCAAATGAAAGTATTCAATGACATGTAATTTACAGAAATGATCTTTTGACATGCAATTATAAAAAAATAATTATTTGATATGCAAGCATACAAAATTAGACATATATAAAGCAATCATATCCAGGTTGCTGTGTATTTTACACTAGATCTGGAGCTATCACCTGATCGTGTAACATAAAAGTCAGAATTAGATCTAGCAACAGGGACTGTCTTCAAGGAATGTTCAACTCTGGGGACATCTGGGACATCATCAGGAATGCAAATGGATACTGTGATATGTTCTTCAGTATGAACATTGTCAGGGCTGCTCTGAGATCTAGAGTCTGTATCACAGGTATGATGCTGCAATATCATTTCTGATACAGGAAGAAGATATCTGTGGTTTCTCCTGTACTCTACACCCTCAGATTCCACTAAGTAGGATCTTGGTTCGGTACATATACTTCTCATTTGACCAATTCAATCAAAGACTTTGGCCATTTGCATCCTCACTGTCTCTCCTTCTTTTAATGGATGAAGAAATCTACTCATTTTATCATAGCTGGACTTCTGAGAAGAATGCTTCTTAAAAAGTTGGGCTTTGATTGCTCTGTTGTTTTTAGCATTAGGCACCAACAAACTAGAACTGATAGGCAAGGTTGTTCTGAGTTGCCTAGATAGAAGTCTCTGCGCAGGCAAGCCAAGTTGGTTGTCACTGGGTATATTTCTGAGATTAAGTAAATTCAAGAAGATATCGGTATTGTCACGCTTTGACCTCTCCAGTAATTGCTTTGCAATCTGTACTGCATGTTCAGCAAGGCTGTTTGACTGGGGATTTTCATGACTGCTAATAACAAGGATAAAGTCACACTCTTTAGCAAATCTCTGAAACAATTGACTGGTAAATTGAGAACCGTTATCAGAAATAACTTTGTGCGGACTACCATGGACTGAGAAATGATGTTTCATCTTAGTAATAACAGTACTGGATGTTAGGTTAAGTAGCATATCAATCTCAAACTAGTTCAAATAAGAGCCTACCAACGCTAAGTAATGTTGATTGTTCCACTCAAATATGTCAGTTGCTACTGCTGACCAAGGTAGTTCAGGAATTTGGCTTAGCTGAAGTGGCCATTTTTGCAAATGCGGCTTAGTACTGTTGCACACTGAACAAGAAGAAAGCACTTTATCAATGTCTTTTGCTAGAGAAGGCCAAACTACTAGTCCTCTCAACTTTCTTTTGGTAGAATCTGAACATGAGTGACCACGATGCAAAATCTGAATGTATTCATGTTGTAAAGAAGTAGGAACAAAAACGTTTGGACCTTTGAAAATGATACCATTTTGCATCAACATCGCATCTCTGTATGGAAAGTAAGGTTGCACTTCTGGCTGTACACTAGATTGCTTTGACGGCCATCCTACATTAATGAAGTGGTTGAGCTTTTGCAAAATTGGATCAGTTTTTGTATGATCTCTCAGCTCAAGTCTCATGGTAGAAAAATTATGCACTTCCATGACATCAAAGTCAGAACTCTCTGCATCAAGCTGTTTCATAGTATTTCTGGGCAATCTGGATAAGGTATCAGCCAGATAAAGACGTTTGCTTATTGTATAGACCATTTTGAAATTATACTTTTGCAATCTCAGCATCATTCTTTGCAGTCTTGCTGGAGTTGAATGCATAGGCTTCTTTAAAATAGTTACTAGAGGTTGCAGGTCAGTTTCTGTCTGGATAGCATCATAGTATCTTAATGTAGGTGGGTTAGCAATTTGCTGTTTGAGGTTATCAAATGCTCTCTGATGTTGTTCTAACCATGACCATACAACATTTTTGCATATCAGCTCTCTAAAAGGTGCTGATAACTCACTAAAGTCAGGGATAAATTTACCCAAATAGTTAACCATACCAAGAAAATATTGCAAGGCTTGGACATTGTCTGGAGTTGGCATCTCAAGAATGTCTGCTTGTTTAGAAGGATCTGGCCATAAGCCTGTACTGGTAAATAAATGACGTACATAAGTAACTTCTGGTAGTCTAAATTTGCACTACAGAGGATTGAGATTTAAATTCACTTCACACGCTCTGCCCAGAACTTTCTGAGGTTTATGTCATGCTCTTCTTCACCATTGCCTTCTTCTTCTTTCGGCTTTTCCCAGTTAGGGGTTGCCACAGCGGATCACCAGTCTGCTCATGATTGGCAGTGGAGTTTTCGGTGTTGATTTGCCAGCCCAGCACCCAACCTTCCTCAGAAGGCACTCACATGCACACACTCACACCTATGGCCAATTTAGAGTGTCCAATCTACCTATAGCATGTCTTTGGGATGTGGGAGGAAACCGGAGTACCCAGAGGAAACCCACACGACCACAGGGAGAACATGAAGACTCCACACAGAAGGCACCCCAGTCGAGGATCAAACCAGAGAACCTCTTGCTGTGAGGTGGCAACGCTAACCGCTGCACCACCGCAGCTGCCCTGCTTCACCATTGCCTACAACCAGTAAATCATCAACTATTATTGCACATGGGTAGCCTGAAAAAAATTGCTCCACTGCACGCTGAAAGACTTAACTGGCAGAATTTATTTCAAAAGGCATCCTGAGGAATTTGTATCTACCAAATGGGGTATTGAATGTAGTCAGTAGTGAAGATTTGCAATCAAGCATTACTTGCCAAAATGAACTTTTTGCATCTAAGACACAGAAAAAACAGTGGCATTTGGCATGAGGGTTGCAATCTCCTTGACTGTATGTATAGGATGATGAGGTCTTTTTAATGCCTTGTTCAAGTCTCTTGGGTCAATGCATATTCTGATCTCATCTGAATTCTTCTTATGAGCAGCTACCATGGAAGATACCCACTCAGTTGGTTCTGTGACTGGACAAATCACACCTTGCTGAACCATTTTGTCTATCTGGACCTTGACTTTGTCCTGCATAGCTACTGGAACACTTCTTGCTGGTCTGACCACTGGACTGCCCTCTGGGTCTACTTTCATGGAGTGCACAGCTGGAAGTTTGCCTAACTTGTCATCAAAAACATCAGCATATTGTGAGAAAATGGCATCAGTAAAGCTGGAACTGGGACGTGTGCTTACATGATGTACTTCTTTAGTAAAATAAAGCAGTTTCATTCTCAAACTGTTTCTGAGTCCTAATAATGACTGCACAGGTCCTCAGACTGCATAAAATTGCAAGCTGTACTGAGCCTTCACATCCATAAGCAACAAGCTTCGCACAGTTGACCAAATTAAGTTGCTCACCAGCCCTCACTTTACCAAATGTTTCTGCTGACATTACATTACACTTTGACCCAGTGTCTACTTTAAGCTCTGTGGGTTTACCATTGATCAGGACAGTACAAAATACTTACTTCTTTGCTAACAAATCTACTTCATTAACCTTTTCACCGACCACAGATACACCATCTACATAGAAAGTAGGGTTGCAGCTCTCTATATGATCAACTTGATTTTTTGAGTGACCTTTCTTAATAACTGAATGAGGCTTGCTTGATTTACAAAATATTTGAAAATGATTAAATTTTTTACACTTGTGGCATTGCTGACCAAATGCTAAACACTTCTTTCTTTTAAATTCATGATTGGCTCCACAATTACAACAGTTAACAATAAGACTTGACTTGGGTTTCACTCTCATACTGTACTGAGCATTGCCTTTTTACTGAGCTAGTCTTGGAACTTGCTAGAAAGCTATGGGTTTTCCCTGCCACACCTACAGGGGTTGCTGCTGCCTTGTGCTTAGACCTGTTTTTGCTTGCCATGTGTTGCACGTTGTCTACATTTGCTCTAGAGGTTGTTGAAACCATGATTTTATCACTTGTAAGCATACTTGTGTGCCTTTCTGTGAGCTCATGCACTTGACAAATCTCTTAGCACTTTTGTCATGAAAATGCAATACAAAACAAATCTTCATTAGAGCTAAACCTAACAAATTAAAGTTCTTTTTAGGTTTGAACTTATGTTTCTGCAATTTTCTTGGGTTACTGTATCAAAGGTCTAACCAATGTCAAAAATAACAATGATTTGGGGTTATCCTGATCATGCCTGACTAGAAAGGACACATGCCTCCACCAATTGTCAGTGATTTGCCTGCCTGGAATAAAGCCATTTTTCCTGGCTTTGCTTAATGTTAAATCACTGTTATGAAGCAACATCTTTCTCACTGCAGCACTGTTAATATCACACACAAGCCTGTTCCTTATTAAGTCATCTTTCAAGTGACCAGATCTGCACATTTTAGCCTTATTTCTCAAGTCAGTGGTATAAGCTGCAAAAGTCTCACCTGGCTTTTGGTCTCTTGTATAAAATAAGTGCTGCTCTAATGTAACATTTGTCTGGGGGTTGCACATTTCTCTAAATTTAGGTTTTAAGCAGTCAGGGTCTTCCCTTGATTCAGCTGGTACCACAATATGACGGTTTGCCCCCTCTCCTGCATTTACTTCTGGTGCATACATAAATGAACACTCTATTTCAATGGCTTCTGACCCAGCTAAGTTAAGCAAAATTAATGTTCTTGTGTGTGCATCTTTTTCAGTAAAGCTACTTGCATGAAAATATCATATTCCAGCTCAAATACTCTCCAATTCTCTGCTAGATTGGGTCTGCGAAACACCTCTGCCACATCAACACACAGTAGTGAAGGTGCTTGGAATTATGTACTAACATACACACACATAAATATATATGGCAGAACTTTATGCCAGTACTTGTAATTGTGCCCAATAACACAACAAACTCTTTGAAATAACTGCACTTTGCCAAATAAGTCTTCGTATTACAAGAACACTTTGACATCACTGCACTCTATGAAAACACTCCTTAGCAGTGTAAGAAATACTTTGAAATGACTGTACTTTGCGAATAAACTATACACAGTACAAGAACCTTTCAAAATGGCTGTACTTTGCGAAATAACTCTGCACAGTGTAAAAAACACTCTGAAATGGTGGCTTTCTTTGAATAAATGCACACAGCACATGAAACTTTTTGAAATGGCTGTACTTTGACTGCACTTTGCAATATAAATGTACTTTGCACACAGCAAACACTGAAATAATTGCACTATAATAAAGCACACACTCTGCACTTTGAACACTCTGAGATACTTCAAACAACTCTAGTTATGCTTTGAATGGCTTCAGTCAATGCAAAATAGTAGTTTGTGCCCAAACACAGTATTTTACTAAAAAACATGCTGTCGCCTTGCTTTTTAAGCTTAATTTGCCCTGTTATTGTACTTGTTATTCCTTTTAATCTCTTATCATGCTCATTGTACTTTTCTTGTGCCTGTTCGATGTTAAACATGCTTATTATGGAAACCAAAGGTAATTCTGAGCACCATATGAATATCTCTGCTAATTTTATCAAATATAGTTGTTGTGAACAGTTTGTTTAATTAATAATGTGTTTTGCGCCTTTTGTTTGCTTAATAATCTGTTTTGGGCTACTTATTTGATTAATAATGCATTTTTTGCCTTATAAATGCACCCTTTCATTTTCTTTGCCAAATAAATAATTTGTGCAGTTTTCTTTACCTCTAGCTTGTTTCTGGCCCTTTTTGTTTGTCTGTGCTCCATTTCACTCATCCTGCTTAGCCTGCGTTCACCTTTAACTCTGCACCTTATGGCTTGTAGAAGCAGCTTTGTTGATCCTGGTTCGGACACGATGTCTCTCGTCTGGTCAGGATAAAATAGATGAACATTCATGGGTTTTCTTCAAGCAGCTTTATTACACACAAACACATCAGAAATGAGGCTTTGTAACCTAAACTTAAATAAACTTATAACCAGACTGACTTTCACACTCATACATGTTAACACTCTGGCTGTTCTCTCAAAATGGCACTGCTACCTGCATGTGGTCACTATTTATATGCACGTGCTACATCTGAAAATGCTTCTTAAAGGTACATACACATGCTCTGATCTACACATCTGGCACGGAGAAGGTTGTCTGCATGAACACTATGAACACTACACCTTTAACACCACCTACAACTGTACAACACACTCCTACATATGAGGAGGTTCTCAACAAAAACATAGCTAAGTGAAAGCGACCGCAAAAGCAAAAACACGCACACACATCTCAACCCACAGCACCAAGCATCACACATAGTACACACACCTGTGTCTCACAGCCTCTAAGGTCCAGCCACAAACCCAACATACTAGTTATAGGAGACTATCGTGCAACACACAGATGTGCCCCTCACCAGGCAAGACAAGGAGAAAGTCACGGTAAGTTGTTTGTCAGGTGCTAGAATCTGCCATATCACACACACACTCAGGTCTCTTAACAACAGGTACCGTTATGACTCTGTAATAGTCCATGTTGGTGTGAATGACTTGAGATGTACCTCTCTGGATTATATGAAGAGAGACAAGATTGAGCGCGCTGAATATGTGCCCAGGCAGGTATGTCCCTAGCCTTAAGCAGCATCCTACCATCACCCAGAATGATGCCTCAATGCAAACACAAAATGACTGAATTTAACAATTGGCTTAGTTTCTGGTGTCATTCCAAGGGGCTCCAGTACTTGAGAGCCTGGTAGGACATGATTGACAGACCACTATGCTTTGCCAGAGATGGCCTTCATCTGTCTCCCCTGGGCTTCAGGCTTCTGGCAAAGGATCTTGTCTCCCCCATAGTGCCTTTTTTAGGCAAAGTCTTCAGCACAAAATTACCAAAATGAAAATTTCTTCTAAATGAAATTTAAAGGTCATGCTGCTAAACACTATGAGTCTTAGCATGAAACTGCACTCATTGCAATCATTCCTTGCCTGGAGGATGCTAACATTTGTGCTGTCACTGAAACCTGGTTCAAAGCTGTGGAGAGCACTCCAGCCTTACCAGGTTACTCATCCTACCATACTTTCAGACTCCAAATGGAGGGCTACAAAGCCAAAGGAAGTGGAGTTTCATTATTTATCAAAGACATACCACTATATCACTTCTGTGTCACTGTTAGACAGAGGCACAGTATACTAACCTCGAAAAAGGGCATAGCAAAATTCATTTAAAATGGGTGGTGAAAGCCAAACACACTCTGGCTAGGCTTATAAATGCCCTAGGGCAGATAGCCTAGTATGAACCTATGAACCTATACACACCTCCAGGCTGGTCAAATGGTATGATGCACAGGAGACACTCCAAGTGCAGTTAACTGTTGATAAAACACCTATTCAAATCATAGCTAGCTACAGAACCCCAACCATGACTCAGGATGCCCACTCCACCTATCTGGAGTTACTTGAATCCATCAAGATTCAACCCTGATCCTGGGTGACTTTAACTAGCCAACCATAGAGTGGAAGACCTATTCTAGTTCAAACATGAATGCCCAGAGATTTCTCAACTTCATCAATGCCAATACATTGGATCAGCTGGTTGACACTCCTACAATAGGGGAAAATATCCTGGAACTGGTCCCAACCAACATGAGTAGCCACTGTAGCACCCCTACAGCATCCTCTTCCTTGGTAAGATCTGATCATAAAGCGATCACTTTCAAAGTCACCATCTCCCCTGCCCCCCTTGTCAGGGTCAAACAAACAAATTTTTCCAAAGCTGACTACAGTCTCCTGATAGCAGGTATAAGAAGCTTCACAGCCACCTTCCCTTCAGTTGGAACTAGCACTAATTTCCAAGCCAACACCAAAAAACTATATGAGCACCTACATAGCTGTATGGACTCAGCAATACCTGACAGGACCAAACCATCTTCCTCAAGGAAGAGTAAACCTGTCTAGTAGACAGCATCAATAAACAAACTTTATAATAAAAGGAAAAAAAAATATTGTCCAGGACCAAGAAGGAGCAAGTGCCAATTTGGAAGCAATCTATCCTTTGTCTGAACCAGCAAATAAGGCTACTGGTGAAATCCTCTAAGGATAACTTCAAGTCCAAATTGGCCACATCCACTAAGGACAATCATAAGGCCTACTCCACATATGTCCACAATCTCAAAGGTAACACACAAATCTATTCTGAAATGGTGGTCAGTAACACCACATATACAAATGCCATAGATATAGCCAACCTTCTGGCAGACAGGTTCAGTGAAAACTTCACTCTCCTGTCGTCTCCCATCAGTAAAACAGGACATTCCCAGCACCTTCCCCCTCCCCTCATCACCAGGGAGCAGGTCTTTAATGCCCTCTCAAAGACAAAAAAATACAATCTCCTTGGGACCCAACAACATCCCTGGCTGTATCCTACATAAACTCAGGAATGAACTGTCAGCTCCATTAGGCACACTATTCAACTAAAGCCTAAGCACCAAATTCAACCAAGCTGAATGGAGGACAGCCACTGTCATCCCTCTACACAAAAGTGAAGCATCCACTGACCCAGGCAGTTATAGGCCCATCAGCCTAACTAGCCTGATCTGCAAGGCCATGGAATGCATTACCATTGGATCTTATAAACAAGGACATTGGAAACCTCCAAATGCTTGACCCCACACAGTTTGGTTTTGTCAAAAGGAGATCATACCTGTTAAACTTGGTCAACTTCTTCGAAACAGTCACCAAAGCCATGGACGAAGGGAAGACGGTGCACACCACCTACCTTGACCTAACCAAAGCCTTTGACACTATTCCCCACTCAGGCATAATAAATAAACTCTCCCAGCTAGGCATCGACCCATATGTTACCAGATGGATAGCTAACTGGCTCACTGATAGAACCCACTCAGTCAAAATAGGGGAAGCCACCTCTAGTAGTAGACCCATAATGAGCAGTGTACTTCAAGGATCATTCTTGGGTCATCTACTGATTGGGATATACTTTTCTGAGGTGCAAGCCAAAACCAGTGGTCTGTGGCTGACCAAGTTTGCAGATGACCGCAAGCTGGGTGCTGTCTTAAATTCCTAGTGATGTGAACATCCTCCAAGAGGGCCTTACCCAAACTAATGACTGGTGCCAGATGCATGGCCTCAAACTGAATGTGAAGAAATGCACTATTATCCCCTTTGTGGAAAATGGCATCCCCCCTAATTATCACATTAATAACAATGTACTAAGCAATTCATCAGTCATAAGGGACTTGGGCACCCAGGTTGATAGCAACCTGACTTTTGACCAACATGCTGTCTCAGTTGTATGGAAGGCTTTCTACATGACCCACTTCATAAGTAAGGGTATTTCATCCAGGAACAAGGAGGTCATAACATCCTTGTACTCTTCCCTTATCAGACCCTTTATCTAGTACATTGCCCCCGTCAGCATGTACCTTTCCAAGCACATGCAACACCTAGAGAGACCACAGAGGTTCCTGACCAGGAAATTCCAGGGTCTCAAACACCTATCCTGTACAGACAGGCTAAAAGCCCTATCCCTCTATGCAGTCTTGTACATTCTGCTCAGAGATGACCTGTGTCTGGCATACAAGACCATCTCAGACCCAGCCTTGATGGAGTTGCTGCATATCCGTAAGTCAAACTCCACTCATGCAACCCACATGCAATGCCACAACCTGGTCTGTGACATTAATAGAACTTGTTGGCAGGATAGATTTATGTCCCAAAGACACCCCATCTGTAGAATAGACTCCATCTCCATGTCAAGCAGAGTACCTCTCTAGCCCTCTTTAAGAGGAACCTGAACAACTGGATGGTAAACAGGAAATACACCCCTGGGATCCCACCTGTGTCCCTGCTGGACAGGGGAAACAGGTGCTGACTTTGTGGGCTTATAGGCAAAATTCTTGGCTAGGCTTATAAGGGCCTCTGCGCCACTAGCCTAGTATCATCCTATGAACCTATGAACCTATGAATAAATGTGTGCTAGGTTAAAACAGTCACTATTCATTCTAGTATTATGCAGCATTGTGTGCCTGACTATAAAAGGGCAAAGCATGCTGCATATTTCAGAACAGCAAATAGTGAGCAGTCATGCAGCAGCATGCTGTGGTTCTTAGTACTACTGGTTTCCACTAGTATGTGCAAGATGACATCTGGTGCCAAAAGAAACATTACTGTCACGAGGTGACATACCATAACTGTGACATACCATAATTTTATCACTCAAGAGGCCATTGGTTGCTTTAGAGTTAAATGGGCCATTTTATTAGCTTTTGTAAGCTCACATGTCACCCAAACATAGAATCAATAGGAATGTCTGGCCTCAAATATATTTGGAGAGGAAAGTATGTGAAGTTCTGTTTATTCTAGCTACATGCTTCATTCAGAAACAAACCAGGGAAATCTTCCCTGGAATTTCACAGGCCTCCATATCTAGATTACTCAAAAATTCCTTGACATAATGCTTCTACATATTGCATTGATAAGTATATATGGTTTCCTAGCAGGCCGCAGCAGAAATCTAACACCATGCATGCCACATATGACATTGCCCACCTCCCTGAAGTACTGCTTGCCACAGATTGTACATAGGTAGTAGTACATGGCCTATAGTTACAAAGGTTTGTGAACAGGAAGAGCTACCACTCTGTCAACTTTCAGACAGGTGTCGATGTGTTGAGTTCTTAACTGATATCTCCACAGAACACTCAAGAAATTCACATGGCTCACATATATGGCACACATCTCAGTTATATCACCACTTCCTGCATAGTGAAATTTCACATGGTCATCCAGTTAGTAAGCACAAGTACTGTGGATAATGTTGAGGTGTCAGCTGCATTTATAGTGTGAAGTGCATTACCCTCCATACCAGATTTGTATAATGTGTTGCAGTGATGCCGGATACCAGCTGGAGCCCTGGCTTATGATGCCAGCATGGAACCCATACAGGCTGACTGTAGAAAAGTATACCACTGCACATGCACATACCTACAGTACTGTATAATGGGTGCTTGGCCTGCTAAAAGCCTGCTTCCTTTGCCTCATCATGTTAGTTGGGGATTATAGCATGATCTTGCCACATCCTGTAAGATGTTAGCATGCAGAATGCACCAAAATATACTACTGAGTAAATAGGTTGTGCTCACCCAGCAGACTGGTATGATTAGACTGTGCACACACATTCTGGCAGCAAAGAAGTCACATTCATGTCATTGTTCAATGACAGCGTGGTGGCTCAACAGCAACTGGCAGCTATAGAACCACCACAGCAGACAACAACAGGTACAGTACTTGGCAGCACAGTCATATGGACCCTGATGAGTACATAGTGACAGATATGCACATAGTGTTAGTATCAGATTATACTGGTCAATGCATAATTGAGTCAAACTGAGGATTACAAATTCACAAATTTACCCAGGAAGTGGGGACAGTGGCATCAAAGTAACTGGCAGTCTGTATTATAGGTAACTTCCTTCTGTGTTGGCATGGGGTATCACTTATTAACCATGACGTGAGGTAGAGAGGGCAGTCTTGAGACAATGAGTTTTCTGTTATAGAAAACTTCTTCCTGCATTGGGGTGGGGCATGCCAGTATGTGATTCTGACTTGCAGTGTCCACTTCTCCAGGGATGAACCCAGAACCATTGCTCATCAGCAGGGACAACAAAAATCTGCCTGATTTTGTCAGCCTTCTGCTCCTAGGTGGCCTTCTCCTATGGCTGACCCTTCAGCTGCTATGGAGTATGCCTTTGCCTTGGCATGGTTTAGCATGTCACCAGTTCAGCTCTTCAAAGCCAATATGTCAAACCAGGCTTGTTGGAACAGCACCACAAATGAGATTATCACTGAAAACTGCTTTCAGCAAATTTCTCCACTGTTGTCCTACTGTGGAGTCAGAGTATATATATGTTACAGAGGGTGTGGGGTCTCCTCATATAAAAAGGGTACAGGGGACTTGCCCACTGCAAAAGAACATACTATTTCTACAACGTATTTGGTTATACAAATTGCTTCCATTCATAAAAAGGCACTCAAAGTGGGGGTACTAGGTTAACATAAGAGTAAGTTAGTCAGCTCTGTAGCTTACAAAGAGAAAGTCCTGGCTTTGCCCTAGGTAACCTGAGTTTGACTAGTTGTGCAGGTGCTGGAGGACCTGGTGCTGGAGAAGTTGGAATGAAGTGGATAATGCTGCAATGTCCTGTCCAGGTTGAGAACCATGTCCCCTGCTTGGATTAGTATCACTTCTACCACACAAATAGAGAGACACTATATGTATGAACCTGCATGCTTTCCTTAGATGCTAGTGGGTAGTGATAGCACAGCCACGGAAGCGATTCTAGGCTTTAATATTAAAAAACTATGAAGAGAGCAAAGGGGCAGTAGGACTATTACACCTGAGGGAACAAATGTGTTATTAGAATGCCTGGGATGAAAAAATGGGCCATAGGGCTCTCACACCTGGTAACGAATGTGTCATTACAATGTCTGAGGAGAACAAATGGACTATAGGGCTATCACACCTGGGGGAACAAATGTGTCATTACAATGTCTTACTACAAAGTCTGTTGAGAACAAATGGGCCATAGGGTTCTCACATCTGGGGGAACAAACGTGTCAATACAATATCTGAGGATAACAAATGGAACATAGGGTTCTCTCACCTGGGGGAATAAATGTCTTATTACAATGTATATGGAGAACAAATGGACCATGGGGTTTTCAGATCTGGGGGGGAACAAACATGTCATTACAATATCTGAGGAGAACAAATGGACCATAGGGTTTTCAGATCTGGGGGGAACAAACATGTCATTACAATATCTGAGGAGAACAAATGGACCATAGGGTTCTCACATCTGGTGGAACAAACGTGTCATTACAATATTTGAGGACAGGAGAACAAATGGACCCTAGGGTTCTCACATCTGGGGGGAAAACATGTCATTACAATATCTGAGAACAAATAGATGATAGGGTTCTCTCACCTGGGGGTACAAATATGTCATTAAAATGTCTAAGGAGAATAATAGGCCATAGGGCTTGCACATCTGGGGGAACAAATATGTCATTACAATGTCAAAACAGACAGATGGGCTATACTGCTGTCACATCTAGAGGGACAACTTCGTCATTACAATGTCTGAGGAGAACAAATGGGCCATAGGGCTTTCACATATTGGGGAACAAATATGTCATTACAATGTCTGGGGGTAAGCTAGATGGTCATAGTTAGCATTAAGAATAAAACTGCATCACCAATAAATGTTTCAGTTCTTTGAAGACTACTGAAGGATAATATTTTTTTATTTGAAATAAGCTGCTAACACTGATTTGTACTGGTTTATGTTTTAACTCATAGTCAATAGTTTTCTTCTTTCTATGTATGGTTGTGTAATGACTAATTACAACTCTGATTGCAGAGGTAAGATAATAGGAAACTTATCTAAGAAAGGTTCTTTCTGGACATGAGTCGGTTAAATGGTTCTGTGATGTGCCACTGTACAGAACATTTCATGTTCCTTTATTATAACAGATAAAATAACTGAAAATAGGAAACATTTTTCATTATTGCATGATGTCATTATTGTGTGAATTCAGGAAAAATATGAGACTGTGATGTTCTTTGCCCTACCTTAGTCCTGTCTGCTTAATCAGATCTTTCAGCAGATATTCAGCACAAAGGGGCATCCTGCCAAATTGCTTTTTTCGGCCCCATGGGATAACACAGATTAAAGCTAACTTATCATTTCTTATCACATCCCTGAGAAAACAGAACTGTAACCTATGGGATATGTCTGACATGCATTTCTGAGAATACAGTGTCAGTAATGAAGAAGTGTACATGGGTTGCCTAGTCACACATAAACACCTGTGAAACAAGCACACACACACACACACACACACACACACACACACACACACACACACACACACACACACACACACACACGCACACACACACGCTCACACTGTGGAATGCGGAAGGAGCATTCACTTTCACTGCAAGGAAATCGTTACAGTCTGATTTGCAGATAAGATTACAGTGTCAGATATACTGACCCCCTCCCCCAACCTGCAGTGCAATCAATACTTCTTAGCAATTGCAATCGGTGCATCTTCACAGGAACCCATTGCTTAGCCTAATCTTTTTTGTAACGGACGAATAACAATGCGTTTTTTAACAACTAGAGTGATAATTGAGACATGCTAGTCTGACCGAAGAACAATCTATTAAATGCCTCCTGGTGCAGTATCGAAGACATAAATAATTTTATAAGTAAAATGGCAAATAATAAAAGCTCTTTGCATGCTAAGGTCTACTTGTGGACAGCTTAATTATAGATAGATCAGGCAGTCTGGGCTCATAGCTGGCATGCTAGCAAAAAGACAGAATAATTTGGATCAGCTCTGCTTACTCCAGCTGAATTATCTAATTTGTGATTGCCTTGGGATCATCATCAAATCCTGGACACTGCAGAAATAACCTGACCCTTAACACTGATAGACATAAGTAAATAAACAAGCTTATTTTGTAACATGGTGATGTGGTTCACATAATGTGCTATAAATGAATTCTGCCCTGCAGACTTGGGGTTGAATCATATTACAACATCTCAATGTATTTTGCGTGACTCTGGGGAAGTCAGTTAACATGAAAGGCTCCATTTCATCTCCCTAAAGGTATATTGTATGTGGGTTCTACATGATTAGAAAAGGCTAAATAAATATGCACAAAACCACATCTTATCCCTTAACATGTAACTATTATTGCAAGTCACAAGTGCCTTATTCCCACTTCCACCATGCTCTGAACCATTGCATTCTAGATAGTCTTGTCAAGATACCCATGAATACAGGCATGAGTCCAGTGATTGTCAAATCATCTCTTCCTTAGCCGAATGACAGATAATATAGCCTAATAGTATTAGGCAAAACTCGTTTGGTCTGGGGCATTCAGAAAAGATAAACTGGGGTGTGAGAATATTGAACTGGGATTTTAGACATTTCCATAATGAACCAAAAATAAGTGTGCAGTCTTATAGAACTATATGTCATTTTTTAGTGATTTATTCTTTATATGGACTAACTTGGTATTTTTTACGCATAAAAATCTGTGCAAAATTTTGAATGTTGGGGATTTTAGGTAGATGGAATGCAGCTGGCTATTTGTTTTAGCATTTCTGCATGAATGTTGCAGAACTAGATTTATCAGTATAATCTCAAAAAATACATTTTATTTTTAATAAGCTACTGAGAGATGTTGATAGGAAGCACACTGCATGTTTCCTCCTACTAATGGTGCTGATGTAAACTTTACCTAGTATATTATTGTTAGATATAGGTGTGAAAGCAGCAGGGCCAGATGCTTGACTGTTGAAGAAATAGCAATGAAATTTAGATCAATGCTCTGAACAATGTAGTGCAATCCATTGTAGTGTGAATAATAAAACAAGAAGAACAAAAGGCTCACACAGTGTCTTGTATGAATAACAGGTATCTAAGTAAAAATTCAAACTCAGTTTCGAAACATACAAATTTGAAGTTTAATAGAAATAAAGATGTTCTCTGGCAGAGAAGAGCTTATAGGAAATTTCTAGACATAGAATATGAGGTAAAACTATAGTCATTTTAGCATTAATGTTTCTCAATAGATTGTAGAACTTTGTAATTATTCCCTCATAATTGTTAAGCAACTTTTTCAATATCTCTTAAGTTTTTAGCAGAAGCAATTTCCTGTGCATTCCCCACTACCAGGCGTAGACAATTGGGGAAACACTACTTTATTTATGATTGCTTAAGATCCCGCTGCCTTTCCCTGCACTTAGCCATTACATTGCAATCCCAAAATTGCCCTAAAGTATCTGAATATTTCTTGAATAGAACCAGTCACTAATTCTCCTTTTTCATATATCAATACTTGATTTGGCTGGGGTTGTAGACTCCGTTGATTCAGCACTCTTTCCTTGGTGTCCTTGTTGATACATGAAAAATTAGTCCATCTGGCTGACTTTGAACATAATAAATAAGCTCCATCAAAGCACTTTTTGTTCCATCTCCCCTAGTCTCCCCTTGATCATCACGGTGAGCTTCTCTGTCACCGAAATATACAAATATTTGGATTTTATGTGCATTTCAGTTTTGTTTCTCTGTTGATGTACCTTATATTGGACATGCCCCACTGACTACAAACAGAGCTGGAGCATGGTCAAATGGTGCCCTAAGCAGGGTAATGGATTGCCCCCCAGCCATTCCACCAGACTCCCATTTCTTGGTGCTCCCCCCCCATTTACCGTTAAGACTGTTTAAACCTATCAGTGTGCATATTATTTAATTCTTTACTTCCACAATGATTATTGATATTTAAATTTAGTTTAAATTGTTTTAAACTGTAGAGTTTAAATGTTGTAGCACAAACATTGATAACTATTTGCTAAACAAAACAATACAGTCTCACAATGAAAACAGACTTAGCATGAGCAAAAGGAAACTTCTCTGCCCTTGAAACAAACACATTAATTGAAACTGCATTAAAACCTACATTCATAGAAAAGGCATCTGTCCAGTGGTGGATTTATTGTACCTTTGGGCTGTTTTCAAAACATGGGCCCCCTGCACACATTTTAGGACCATGCATGCATTCATATGCTCTTTGATTCACTTTCCTGATACTGAATTATATTATTTGTTTAATACATCACCACTTGTGCAATTTTGAAGATTTTTCCAGTAATCAGTGAAACCAAATGCATGAACCAAAAATGACAAAACTGTCCATTTCAGAACATTTCATCCATAAATGTCCAGTTAAACTGTTGTCATTATAATTCTTTAATAACAGTCAATATGCACAATCTCTGCAAAAGTAAAAATCATCTGACTAATTCCACAGTAAAGATAACTGTAAGTAATGAAGATGTTGCTGCTGGCAAACAGCATTGCATTTCAGTGCTTCATATATAAATTCAGTGATTGCTGGCCTTAAAGAAGAAATTGAATATGTTACATTAAAAAATGGTATGCTGGTGATATGCAATAGGGAATGACTGCCAAACTGACAAGAGGTTTATAGTTACTAGGTATTTCATCCAAACTATGACACACTCAGGAGTGCAGCACACCCCCTCACCCACTTTATGCTGCACAGTAGTGCCAGCAATTGATTTACCTGGTGTGGAATGAGAACCCACAGCCTTTTGCACTTAAGGGAAGTATGCTACCTGTTGCACCAGTGATACTGAGCAACACACCTGTGAAACTCTTTGACTGACATTGACAGACTATAATCCTCAGTGATTTACAAAAAATAAGCAAACAAACAGAAAAAAAATAAACTAAAGGATACCTGGCAGTTAGTGTAGAAGTTTAAGGCACTTGTTTGCTAGCATCTAAGGTTCAGGGTTTGACTCTAAGAAAAGTTGCTTAAGTACACAGCCCTTATAACCGAGGAATTTTGTACATATACACACAAACACATACACACACCAGCCATCTCCATTTGCTCTCTGCAGCATAAATCAATTTTCATGTGGATGATGAGTTAAGATACTGAGATTTCTTGGGCTTGTTGTGTCTTCAGATGTCTCCTGTGAAGTATTAAAGCCCTGCTGTTTTAAGGAAGTCTGGGGCTTCTGGTGTCTTATAGAAGTCTGTCGTGAGGTCCTAAAGCCCTGCTGTTTACTATTGTGAGGTGCTGGGGTTTGTTTTTTTAGGGCGGATTTATTTTTTTTAAAGCTATGCCAAGCCCCCCAAGCCAATATGGGCCTTAGGCAGCTGCCGAGGTCATCTAGTGCTGGATCCTGCTCTGACTATAACTCTAAAGGTGGGGTCTATATACAGAACCTGGATCCAACCAGTGAAACCACAACATCCCTTTTTCTAAGAACTGCAATAAGAAAACTCCAGGATACTGTGTCAAATGTAATCTAGAACAGCTTACTGCAGCTATTTAAAAACTAATAATCCAAGAAAACTGCAGAAACATAGGTTCAAACTATGCATCAACTTTAATTTCTTAGGTTTAGTGCTTTTGTCATGAAAATACAATACAAAACAAATCTTCATTAGACTTAAACCTAAGAAATTAAAGTTCTTGTGAGGTTTGAACTTATATTTCCGCAAGTTTCTTGGTTTACTGTATCAAAGGTCTAACCAATGTCAAAAATCACAATGATTTGGGATTATCCTGATCATGTCTGACTAGAAAGGACACATACCTCCACCAATTGTCAGTGATTTGCCTGCCTGGAATAAAGCCATTTGTCCTGGGTTTACCAGATCTAGAAGAGTTTTTTCCCATGTCTTTTAGCCTAATATTTTCAGATCATCATTGGTCACAGAAATTGACTGAGGTTTCCTACATCTTGTAGAGCTTTCCACATCTTTGGAAGACCTTATATAAGGGCTTAATTTCTCTCATGTGGCAATCTCTACCAGCATCTCAGGTGGCTATACATAGAACACAACTTGTAAGCTATAACTGAGTCTCCTCATTTACAAAATTCATCAAGAAAACCATCAAAGTCTGGCAGCCATTGTATAGGCTAAAAGCTATGAGCTGTTAACAAGCTGCTTCCTGTAGTCCAGGCTTTGATTCCCTCAATCTACATTTGCCTTCTGCATGACTTTGAATGTGTCACTTGACCAGACAGTGCTTTGGGGCAATTAGAAAATTTGGCTGAGTCCCTCAGTGGTCAGCTGGACAGCATCACTGTAATTATCTATAAACCTATCAAACTGCACTGCTTTATTAGATTGTAGATTGTAAACCTTTTATAGAATACATCACTTCATTAAATGTGATATCCACAACTAAATTTTACATTCTATGATTTTATCATAGATAGCTATATGTATCAGGTCTTTTCTTATCTCTTTTTCTGTAGAATTTCACATAAAATTACATAAGTATCCTCTGATCAGATCATCACTTGTAAAGATATCCAATCATTGGCCATTTAATTGGGGGATTTCTTGCTGTTTAATTTTTCCAGGTATTCTGGATTTCCAATACCATGATGGGAATGCACCCCATTCCTAAGTCAGGGTATGATTAAATTTCATGAAATTTAATATTGTTGTCTTTGATGTTAGATAAAAGTGCTCTTTGTAGCACCCACAATGTGCCCAGAATTAACTCCTTCGGCAATTCATAAATAGATTCATAGGTTCACAGGTTCATAGAAGATTACTAGGGCTAATGGCTCAAGAGCCCTTACAAGCCTAGTATATTTAACATGAGTTTCCCAATTTTCAATAGTTAGGTGAATGAAGTTCACAGAGGTATGAGCCTGTGCTATGGTATCTAATACTGACTGCCTCTGTCAATGAGGGTCATGGTCACCACACCAGGAGTAAATTTACGATCACCCATTCATTGATCTAGGTTGTGCTTGCAGATAATCATGGAAGGACTTTGCTTCACGTGAATGGGAAGCTTGCTCCAGAGAAGGGGTACTCACTGAGAGATGTATCTATTTCTCCACCATGATTTATTTATGTCAGAGGCTAGGTAAAGATCCCAAGAATGACTGACTCTCATGCAGTTTGAGTTATGAATGTATAACATTTCCATCAGGGATGGATTGGAGACTGCCATGTAGGCCAGACACAGATCATCCCTTAGTAATCTGTAGGAGACAGAATGCAGTGATAGGGCTTTCAATCTTTCCATGTAGGACTTATTTTTATCCCCTGTAGCCTCCTGGTGAGAAACCTCTGGGGTTGCTCCAACTATTGCAGATGTCTGGTAAGGTATATGCAAAAGGGTACATTGTACTCATTTATTGGTCTGATGAGGGCCAAGTACAATGGAATTTATAATGTCCTTTGATCTGCATGCCATCTCCATACTTATGAGTTGTGCCTCTTAGAAGGATATTTTCACCACTGTGGACACATGGTGGTTGAAGTTCCACTTACTATTAACCTGAATACTCAGATTACATACCACTGGGTCTACTCTTAGGGTGGTGCTGTTGTTATTAGCTGGGGTATTTGCTTTTCCAAAGGGAATAATTATGCATTTTTGCATTTAGTTTCAATTCATGGCTCTGGCACCAATAATTTGTTTGCATTAATCCTTTCTGCAGTATATCAAAAGGCAACCTGGGACATTGTCAAGGCCCACTGATACTGTGTTTTTAGCCTTAGAGACAACAGAGATGACCTGTTGTCTTGAGATAATAGGCTGAGGAATGGTGGTAGGTATACTTTAGGGGACAATCGGTGGTGAAGTGGGGGTGTGAAGTTTGATCCAAATCTGTCAGCAAGCAGGTTGCCTGTTTCCTCAAGGTGAGTATGGGTGGTGCCACTCTCAACCAGCTCTGGACATATATGGGTTTTCCCCTTATGATTTTGGACATAGTTAAAAATGCTTTCTGATTTTCCTTGGCTAAGGAGGCTTTTTCCTGCTTCATAATTTGCTTTTGAGGACTTGACCAGATCTCTGATTTATTTACAGCAGTGAGGGATTTCTTCTTCTGCTGAGCCTGTTTCCTCTTATTTTTGGATGTTAGCTTCGTTCCTTTGTTGTATAGCCTGTTTATACCAGGGGTCCACCAGGGTGGCTTATTTTTTTGTCAAGACCTGGGTTTAAAGTGGTCTAGTACTGCCAATTCTATACAATTGCTTTAGTGGCTATACAGGATATTGGTGTATACCTCTGCACTGGATTCTGTGTTTTCTAGGTTCAGGGGAGCTTTGAAATGTCTTATGCTATCACCTAGTAAGAGATAATTTGTCTTGGAGAAATTTAGCGTATGAGACCCATTGCTCCTACTACTTTAGGGGTATAGTTCTTCCTCGTTGCTCTCATTTTTGCCTGCAAATCCTTGTATTTTATGACTTTGTGTCTCTCTGTATGTAAGACACTGTAATCACTGGGTGCAGCAATTTCAGTGATCAATGCTACTTTTGTCTTCTTTTCAAGGACTAGGATATCTGTTTTTTCACATCTATTTTCTGAACTGTTGGTAATGCGTGATCCCATGTGATATATACTTCATCATTCTCTATAATGTTTTGTGGCTCATGTTTACAATGCTTTCAGCTACTTCGGTGTTGTAATGTTTGAACAATCCCCAGTGCAACAGTCTTGCCACATTATTATGCCTTTCATGTATACAGGCCCTCGGTCATTAATATATCACAGCCAGAAACAAGATATGTGACTATTTCCAGTTCTTTTTTCTAGATACTGCATTTGTTTGTTTCTCCCATATGTTCAAGGGACATTGTAAACCAATGTGTACATAGTCCACTATCCTGAGATGCCAATATTAGCATTTCATCTTTTGGTTTAAATTCACCTCTCCTTAACCATTCCTGTGACAAATCCTGATCAATTTGAGGTTGTTCTAAGAGTTTTCTGCACTTATTACAATATTTATGTATTTTCCATATTTCTTGCCTTCTTATCTAATCCTTCTCCTTATATAATTTTTTTTGTTGTTTAGCACATCCAGTTACTGTTTGATTTTTGTCTACTTTTGGTGTGATTTCCATTCCCACTTGACACTGATATGCTTCTGCTATACTAAGCAGGGAAGTCATCTTAGACTTCTCTCATGCATTAAAACTTTAACTGTGTTTGTATCTGGTGATAGCAGCAGATATGAATGTAGTCTAAAAAAAAAAGATGAGAAGTATTTACACTTGGATGTTCTCCAGAAGCCAAATAACTATAACCAAGACCTAATCTGTTAAGTAGACAGCTAATGAGTTAAGGGCAAGACAAAACAGCAGTGGTGACAAAGAATCACCCTGGAATATATCCCTTTGAATTTTTATCCCTGGGATAATAATATGTCCTTTGTCGTGACTTAATACATACTTGGGTTTGCAGTTTTACGTGGGTTATGCGTGAGTTGGCGTGGTTTGGTCCCGAGGGATAAATAAATAACACAAACATGTGCAACGTAATACCAATACAGCATTGAGTTACACTATACCCATGTTATTGTTTAAGAAAAGAAACATTATTTAATTTAATAAATGGCATTATCTTATCCTGCCTGCACATAGTATAATGCCTGTTCCGCGCCATCCCGCAGACAGGCGATACCTGCATGGGCCGCGCCTTGATGTATGGCTTAAAGCAACAGAAGCATTAAGATTCCTGCTTTTTACTTTTTTTTTTTTTTTACTGTTGCTTATTAATGGTGATATGTTTTTAAACAGCGAAAACAAGCAAACGCCGTTTGTTTTTAAACTGTTTAAAACCGTATAAAACCATTAAATATCGAAGCAAAAGTAAAACTAGCGGAAAGCAACTGTTTTTACTTTTTTTAAATGTGTAGTTATGTTAAATGGGTTTAGCATAGCGCAGTTTAGATTTTTAAAATAAGAACGGAGATCTGTTTGTTTTGTTTAAAGCTGTAAACCCATGTTAAACATAGACTACATAGCGAGACCAGAGTTATAGATATGGAAAAAGTCCGGTGCCACCGGACCTTTCCCATTTAATAACCCGATAAACTACAGTGTTGGCCAATCATCGCTGCCGTTGCCTTTTGGTCATGGTATAATTCAAAATAGTTTTCCACTGTTTCATAGTTACTGTAATGCAACTGATCAATGCAGGATGTATCTTATACATCTGTAAGCACTCCTTTATTCATGAATATAGGATGCTGTCAAATGCTTTTTTGTAATCTATCCATGCCATACTCAAATTCTTCCCTTTTTACAATTCTCCATTATGACTTATTTAGCAACAAATAATCCTTTGCTCCATATGACTTTCTTTTATTGCTTTTTTATTCTATTGCCATGACTATAAAGTCTGTTGGCATCAATTCCAGTATATAGTCTGTACAACACTGGAAGGCAAGTTATTGGACTATAGTATTTAGGATGGCTTGTAGGTTCACTCTTAAGGAGGAGTAAAGTTTTTCCTGTTGTTAACCAGGTTAGTGTCTGCTCGGGATGTGCCTATAAGTAGTTCTTGCTCAAGGCTAAATTTTCATGTAAAGATGTTAATACATTTAGCCAAGAGTTAGGTACAGGTGCATTTGGGCCTAGGGTTTTCCATTTAGGAGCTTTTCTTACTTTTATTTCACTTTCTCTGGCCATTACTTTATCCATTTCATATCCTGTACATTTCAACTTCTTACTGTTTGTTTTACTTCTTCTATCCATTCAGCATCTTAGTTATGTTTCACAGGGTCTTCATAAATATTTCTCCAAAATGAGTCAATTTTTTTCTTTTTTTGGTGGTGTTTCTATTCCTTTTGCTTTGTTTCCAAATTCTCTATTATACTTTTTGGGTAATTAGTGAATTGCTTATTTTGTGCATTTCCTTTATGTTTATGTACATATCTTCTAAGTTTTTCTGCCTGTACTGATATCTTTAGTTTGTTATTGGCAATAGTGTATAATAAATACTGGTCTGTTCTGATGTTATGAGCTGCTTTTAATATGTCTTTCTAAGTCTTTTTGTTCATCTTTTCCCTCCTCTATACTCTTCTAACTGTGAGATTTCTTTTATTAATTGCTTTCTTGTTTTCTCTATTCAGTGCTTCCATTCTGGCATTTTATTTTTCCTTTCATTTTCCTTATTGATCTGTGTTTTTGTGGTAAGACTTTAATATGTTCTTGTTTTAGCTGCACTGTTTTGCATCCTGTTTACTTCTGTTATATCACATGAATTTCTGTTAATAGTCGTGGATACCGTGTTCATCTGTTTTTTCAGACTGCTGTCATTTTGGGTCTTACTTACTTTCTGTAATCTATTTCTGTCATCGATCTTAAGATGTCTGTCTATCTCTATTAAATCAAACCACTCTTCCCTTAAATCCTTTTCTTCTGAACTGAGGGCATATTCTTTGCTCTCTTTTTCCTGTGGGCATTATACAGAAAGTTCTAGAACATCTTCCTGCGACATATTCTCTTCAGCTGCATCCTGCGTTATCCATTGCTCTTTCGTATAGGAACTCACTGGCCTATCACTCCACAGCATTGACTGCATCAGAGTTTCCTGCACCTTCCTTTGCTATGCAACTCCATCTGAGTTTTTGTACTGGTTTACTACTGACCGCTCCGGAGCATCTTCATGTGGCAAGTGATCGAATTCTACCTGTTCCACATGTTTTTCCTTAATTTGGAGACTCATTGTTCCATTGTGCTGTGACATTACCTAAGATGAATTTTCTACACTAAGTCCTTCACTTAACAGGCACTCCACAATTTCAGTTTCCAGTTTTTTAACTTCTCCATTATAAATCTCCCTTTCTACTTTCCCCTTTGTTTTCTTTTTTGTATTGTGAAACTGTCCATATACAGATGCCTTTGCCTGTGTTTCTCTTCAAATATCTTTGGTGCTGCTTTTTTTGTATTGATTAGTTTTGCTTTATCCTTTGTACAAATATTGCACCATATTAAATTTCCTTTTCTTTCCCATGTCCATATTTCTTCTTCAGATGACTCCTGCTCAACTTGCTTCTGCTTAATTTTGGGACTGATTGTTCCATCATGCTGTGCCATAACCTGTGTTAGACTTTCCACACTGAATCTTTCACTTCACATGTATTTCATGACTTCAGCTTCTATTTCTTAACTTCTACTTTACTAATCATCTGTTCTATGTTCCCCCTTTGTGATCTTATTTTTTTTATTGTGAAACTTTTCATATCTAGGTACCTTTGCCTGTATTTCTCTTCAAATATCTTCGGTGCTACTTTTTTGTACTGATTAGTTTGGCTTTCTCCTTTGCATAAATATTGTGCTATATAAGATCTCTTTTTCTTTCCCATGTCTATGTTTCTTTTTTATATCTTTCAAAAATTTCTACATTTTATATTTTGCACTTACTTTATCACTTTTTTCCAATTGGCCCAAAGTTTCTTTGTCTATCTAATGTTTTTCATGGATCGGTTGTATTGATGAACAAAAATTTGCATTTGAAGCTTTTGACAATTTTTCTTGTGCAAGTATTTTTCTTTATCCTAATTTCTCTCTTAATATTTTTGAATATATCCTATCTGGAAATTCTGGGCTTCTTGCATAATAGTAACAATACATAATTTCTTCCTTATCCTGAATAGTCCATTCTATCATCTTTATGGCTCTTTTTGGCATGTCAGTTTTTGTGTTCTTTTGTGGACTACTACTTCTGTCTACAACAGGGGGGCCATACTCCCCCTGAGCCTGGCTTAACCCCATTGTAGGAATGTTTCCATGTCCTGATGATTATACATTGCCATTTTTTCCAGTCCTGGCAGCTGTGTGCATAACAGGATTTGGGACTTTTTTGTATCCAAGGACTTGTGCATCCTGCTGTCTTTTTTATTTCTTAGGCTACCTCTGTCCATGAGACATGCTATGTAAAATATATCTTATATATCAGGATCACATTAGTGAGAGTTTGTGAAACCAGGGTCCAGCATGTGAAGATACTCACCAAGACTTGAGGATGAATTCAATTCTAGCAATACTACTCACCTTTTCTTATCGATTTTTGTCATCTCTCCATTTGGACACTAAATGTGATGTTCGGTGATGGCATAACATGTTTTATGTTCTTTAAATTACCAGGCTATATACCTAGAGTTAATTTCCCCATATATCCAGTAGAAATCTCTTTCCTTATGAGCCTTGCCTCAGAATGAAAAGCATCTAAGTAGTTAATTTCTATCTCCCATCTTTCTTCATGCAATTACAAGCCACTCTCATCTTCCTTCCTTCGTAAATTCTCCCTGTCTCTCCTTGAACAATTCTCAACTACTGTTCCTAACAATGCAAAATATTTTCCTGCAGCATTCTTCTACCTTCCCACACCATTAATCTCAGTTTTAAGCTGATGTTACAGCCTTCCTTCATTAAAATAGTCCTAGCTGTACTCTGTACATCTCTTTTCTACAAAAATATTCTTCACTATTCCCTAAGTACACTTTTGTCATTCTCGCTTTTCCATTTGAAGAGGCTCACTCTCCTCACTCTAACCTGTTTTTCAGAATAGACAGCATCACTATTGGTGCAAGATCTCTGAGAACTACATATTTTATTTCTAATGGCTGGACTGAACAGTCTACTCCCATGTCAAGTCAAGATCCTAGAAAAGGACATACCAACTACATTGCCATATTTTACACTTCAGCTGCTAACCCATTCATTCTCTTTGAAATCCTTTATGTCCTACTCCTGTGTTTTACCAAGGTACTTCTTCTTAACAAATAGTCTATCAATCTTGGATTTGAGTGTGAGGTTAAAATTCCCCACAAAGATGCCACTTTTTAGCCCTGAGGTAACCTCCAACCACATTTGAAAACCTCCTGAAAAAAAAAAAAAATGGGTAATTCTTATTCAGGGCATAAAAATTGTCTAACAGATACTGTTGTGAGTTAATAGTTTCCTTCCACATTGCCCATTTCTAGGTTACCCTACTTTATTAGCTCAATGTTGAGTCTCAATGAATTATGAAATAATAACACTACCCCCTCCTTTTTGTACTTCTGGTCCTGCAGTCAGTTATTGAGATAGTGAATCTAGTACTTAGAAAATTCAGGGTTTCTTTTACCTTTAACTTTGTTTCCTGAAGGCAAGCTATTTAGCAGCTCTCCCTATTCAACCTTCGAATAATTCACTTTCATCTAAGCAGGTGAGAGCTTCTACCTGCATTTCAGGACAGTAACGTCATAGATTGACCTATATGGTTTTGCATTCTCCAATATGTGGACACTGCTTAAATTAACTGTACCAAAATTACCAACCTCTCAGACAGAATATCAAAGATAACTCCTGAGAAGGGCTTATAATGGATCACTGGGCAGAAAATGCTGCCTCCCCTTGCTGTAACTGTTCAGTGTCTTAGATGTGACGAGTCTGATATCCTTGTCTTACTCCCTTACAGACAATGTTTCTAAAGGTTTCTGGACTAACCCCCTTTGCTGTCACTAAGAGATAACTTTTACTAGTCTGGCTAGGCTAAGTGCAATATCACAAAAGAGTACTTCCTATGTTCCAGTCCCCAATATTAAAAAAGAGAAACAATCGAACCAAAAAAAAATTTTTTTTGCATAAAAATACATTTAATTGTTAAACATATGATTCAACATACTAGCCCAAACTATCTAAATAAGACATTGATCATAGCAATGATAAGTAGATTGCATAACTAACTATTGCCATGTGCACTGTATTGGATCAGGGAAGTTATAATTATACTTGCAGATCTTACGTGAATCTGTGAGATCTGCTGTGTCATTTACCTCTGTCATGGCTGTGAACTATAAAATAAAATGTTATTATTCACTTATCCTTGTTACCCATGGATATCCCTTATACCATCTAGGCATAAACTTCCCTCCTTTATTTCTATCACTTACAGAGAAAAATGGAAGGTGTGAAAAAAACCTGGGCTTTTCTATTTCCCCATCCATCGTTTATCTATATAAACTATTATTAGCCTTCTTTTCATCTGGTGCAGAGAGATTTCTGCTTATGATACTCAACCATAAGGCAGTTGATACACCCTTCATTACATACATGCAGTTTGTTAACAACTATATATCACGTAAACAAGCAGGGATCATGCATGCCAAACAGCTAGTATGCCATGATGATAATACACCTTTAAAGAAATCTAGTTCGCTGAAGTTTTACACACTACTCACAGGGTAAGGTCACCACTTGCAAGATAAATGGACAAAATATTGCAAAACATGCCTTTAAAGAAAATGTATACATTCAGACCACACCACATGCATATATCCAAGTAAAAATGTGATAGTTGCTACAAAAGTAATATGAAGTACTTGCAACTTACATTCAAGTCTGCAATAATTCAAACATAGTAGACTGAAATAAAGTGGCTCTTTGCTCTGAATGCTCTTCATTTCTCCACAAACATTTCCCATCATGCTTCACTCCCTTAAAGCACACTTCTCATTTATCCTGTCTTGCTGCTACAAACTGAGAACATAACTAATACTATAGCCATATATGAACAGATAAAATAGTTTCTAAAGATAAACAATCAACAATACATAAAAAGAATTGAGAATACATGCCCAGAAATAACAGTTAGGTGCAGTGCTTCCTGGTTGTGTTAAACAGTTTTAAGTTAAACATTTTTAATTACCTATCAATACTCTTTCTTAGAAAACTTATGTAGCTGAGCAAGGCCCCTGGGGACCAATAATGTTCTTCAGTTGTGTCTAATTAACTGGAACAAAATGTCAGTACAGGCTTTGCATTTGCTTAACTCGATTTGTCTGGGCCAGTAGACTCCTTCGATTAAGCTGTCGTTCCTCTGTGTTCTTGCTGATCTAATTCTTTCAGTCCTTTTCCATTTCTTTTCCAAAACATAACATGGTGCTGCTGTGATTGGTCTAGGAGGCGTGGCTTTCTGTGGAGAGCTGTTCAGTAAGGCAATCATCTACTCCTACTCAACTCCAGAGCAGCCAGACCCCTAACCAGAGCCTGTGTTTAACACTTTCCCAGTAGGTGTCTTCTGAGTAGGTACAGTTATAAGTTTTTTCTCAGCTGAACTCTGAGGACACTGTCTTTTACTATGAGCAGCTTCCTACTTCATTTTTTTCCTGACAACTCATCTTCCACAGGTAACAAATGAACTTCTCTACAAGGGCCTCTGCCTCTGAGAGATAACATTACTTTGTCATCCTTTAGCCTCAGCAACTATAACGGGAGAGTATATAAGTGTGGTAATTTAAGAACCGCAAAAGGAGTTTTTAAAAATAAGTCTTCTGTTGACTTTGCTTACATAATTTGTTATAACTGCTTAGGATGAACTGGTGTTTACCCCTTCTGAATCCTCACACCCTAATTCTTATATTCAAAACTAACCAATCTTGTCACCCAGCAGACTGCATTGCCATACAGATATGCTGTGTTGGAGCATTGGAACTGTGACATAAGGGCTCAACACTGTGGTTCCTGTAAGTACTAAGATTAAAGCTAGCCAGTAGATGTACCACATCTTTTAATAAGGGTTCAAACATACTTTTTCTTGAACTAATCTTAGCATGTTTAATAGACTTATCCTGACATGCCTATTATTAAAGTCATTGAGTGTTTTGCTTTGTTGCATCAATGAGTGATTAATGATGGTAAGTTAAGCTGTGGGGTGTGTTCGTTCTTGTTGGATAATGGGTAAATCATACATTGATACCCAACTGGAGAAAAAAATATCTTCACCAGGGTGTTAATGTATAACCTCTGCATTCCAATAAAAAAACAAACAAAAAAAAAAAGTCCTCCACTTCACAGCAGCATGCAAAGCTGACGTGAAGCACAGACTGAAAAATGAAAATGGCTACCGTTGTTTTATGCTCTCTGAACATTCCTTTATTTTTATTTAGTAAGTGTAAAAATAAAAAAAAAAGTAAATAAAAAGAAAAGAAATGAAAAGGTAATACATTAATAAAAGCTTGACTAGCAAAAGTAAATTATTACCAGTCATTAAGCATTGCTTAAAAAGCCACATTTAGTGAGATGGAAAATATAAAGAAAAACAAAAGCGATTATATGTATATGTAATTGAAATGTGGAATGGTCCAATGAACTCTCACCCTTTCTCCACAACCCTTCTGGAGTCACTCAAGACTCCATCCTAGGACCTCTAGCTTTCAACATTTTCATAAACAGACTTCACACTGCCTCTCACCCTTGGACCCTCATTCAATATGCTGATGATTCCATCATAATCTGTACTGCTGAATCACTACCAGAACTACTTTCAAAAACTCAGCAGTCCTTTACTGCGATCAAATCCTGGCTAAGAAATGCCCAACTCATTCTTAATCCAAAGAAGACATAACTAGTACTAGTACTCTTTCAACCCAAAAACACCTCTCCTGTCAAAGAAATAGTGCAGGAAACCAAACTTTAGGAGTTATCATTGACAATAAACTTTCATTCGACCCCCATATACAGCAAAATATGAAGAAAACTCATCAAAAATTGGGACTGTTATACAGAAACAAAAATTTCTTTACTGCAGCAGCCAAAACTACCCCTGCAAAACATTTTTACCTCCCTCCCTTTTTATGGTGCCCCTATCCTAACTAACTTACGAACTTCTACCATAAACAAGATGGAACAGTGCTACAACAAAATATCACACACACCACTGTAAACCACTCCTAGAATTAAACTGGCTTGAACTCCCCAACCAACTTGCCTTTATTCAGCTATCCACCTTGCATAACCTTATTTTCAAGCCTACTGTCTGCCCTGCACTAACCAGTCTAGTAACACCTTACACACCAAATCGATCCCTACGATCAGAAGACAAAAATCACTTAGGTATTTCAAAACCCACAAGAAAACTAGGTCACCCTCTGTATTCATACTCTGTCTCTATATTTTGGAATTCAATACCTCTAGCTACCAGGTCTATGCCTGGCCTAACCCATTTCAAAGCCTCTTTAAAAAAATCATCTCAAAAAGACATGGCTCTGCTCCTGCGTAAAGCTTGCCTGATGCTCAGCACTTCCTCTTCTTCTACACTAGCCTCATCCTCCTTTTCTGTCACATCTCAATCCTTCACAGTCTGCAAAATCCTAAGGCTCTTCTAACTCCTTCTCTGTTTTTATACCATATCCTTAGGCTAATGCTCAGGCTGTATTGCTTCTGTTCTTTTTAGCTCTCTCACTATCTGTCTGCATCACTAACTTTCTAGGTAGAATTTCCTAACAGAAACTAAATTTCTATTTATTTATTTATTTTTTCATGTACTATAGCAGTCAGTGTCACACATTGCTCTACCTATGTAGTATTTTTTGAATAGTAGATCATGTATAGTGAGAGTGACTATTATTGTCTATAATGTCTAGATGTATAGTATATAGTGTAGCATCTTGTAACATTGTTTGTTCTTTCAACTTATTTTGTATAGTATTTCTAATGTGATATGTACTGTATTGGATTTTACTGTATTTTCATTGTACTGTATATGGAGCTTTTCTCCCCGGGCCTCTCCTGAAAATGGGTTCTGTAGACCCAGTCAGACCATCCTGGTAAACAAATGTCAAATAAAATAAATAAATAAATAAATAAATATGCATGTGTGCCTGTCTGTCAGTCTGTCTGTCTGTGTGTCTGTGTATAGAGAGAGTAATATAACAGATGTCCTCCATGGTGGGCATTATAGGGTGGAGATGCCCAATGATGTACCCCTAGGCAGTCTACTAACTGACCAGTAATGCCCATCTTATCAGGCATTACTGCTTGCTTAGTAGTTGAAGCTTCACTGACAGGATTGCCACTTGTTTCTCTAAAGTAGCGAGGCATTCTTGTTGTAACATGGCTGATCCTTGATAAGCCTCTACCTCCTGCCCTATTACAGACAGCTTCTCAAACAACAGTGAAAGTCATTCAACTTGGGCTGGCTTGCTCTGAGTTCACCAACATGCCAACTTAGTTTCTAAAACCAGATTTATTCATGGTAAGACAATACCTCATCACTGAGGAGCAGAGAGCTCACAGGTCCGTGCTTTTTTGTGTACTAGCCATGACACAAGGTATGCAGATATTAAGGTAAAACAGTAAATTACAGAAAGCACAGTGTAAATTGCAGAAAGCACACTGCAAAGTAACATACTAAGATATTAATGTCTGCATCCCTAAACTAATATGGAAGAAGTGTAGGATATCAAAAACAGACAGAATAAAACAGAACAAAGGCCAAATGGGAGAACTTGCATGCTGTGATGTATTCCATTGCAAGAAGTCTGTGTAGGACAATGGTAGGAGCTGCAAGCAGTGACACAAGAGAGGACAGAGGACTTTGATGCTATCACAGAAACATGGATCAGTGACAAGAGGCAGTGAGACAGGGAAGTGGCTGGCCATGGGCTATTCACAAATGACAAAGGATGAATAGAGGTAAAGCAGTGATGAAGATAAAGGATGGCATCAAATGTGAGGTCAGAGAAGTGGAAGAGGAACACCATCTCACAAAGTAGGTCAAGGAGAGGTCAGTGTTATAACTTAAGGTAAGAGCACTGGTGTTAAAGGTAAAAGAAAAGAGGAAATGTTATTATCATTTTCAAGACACATCAGGCACCAGGAGAAAAGTGAGAGATGTGGTAGGGGAATAAAGGGGAGGGACAGGAGGAAAGGGGGTATAATCAAGGGGGATCAGAATGTGAGAGGAGCAGACTGAAAGACTAAAAACTCAAAGTTAAAGTGGGAGTGGAAGGTGACTGAAATTTTGGGTTATTAATTGCTCAACTACCTACTGGGGAATATACTAGAAACATCAGAATTCTGGATATGACCATAAGGAAGTCAGATCAGTTTTGGTATAGGTACTACTAACCAACAATGATCATGTAACTGTGTGATCTAATACAGAGAAAGGGTAAAAACAGAAGGAAAAAACAAACAGGCTCATTGGCTCATAACTGTGTACTAGGCTAATGACCACAAGGGCCTTTTTAAGCCTTGCCATGCATCCCAAATATCTGACAAGTTATGGTATATAGTGTGGGATTTCAAGGGAATAGATTATACAAAGCTGGGGAGAGTATCAAAGATTAGTTAGGGGTCTGGAGACCTGATGAGGAACTGAACAAGTTCTAGGATGGGGACTGGGGCATGGACGAGTAGTCAAAGCTAGAAACTTTAGGATCATACAAGACTGAACATCAGTAACTGGAGAATACCAGTGTGGCTACATAAGAATATAAATATAGTAAAAAAGGAAAAAAATATAGGCCCTACAAGGTACAAAACATAACCAGTAGGGTGAAGAAGGCCCACTACAATGAAACAAGCAGAACAGCAACAAAGGCATCTGAGCAGCAAAGATGTAAGTCAAAAATGAGTTGGCATAAGGAATTATGATGTGGAATATGTTTTTTAAGTGTATAAAAAGATGACAGACTTAGGAACCACAGCAATAATGGGAGGAAGATGGCACAAGACAGTGAAAAAGTAGTTTTACTGAAAGAATACTTCACTTCAGCCTTCAGAAAGGAAGGAGCAGGGGAGGTGCCATGCTGCAGAGGTGGTGCAGACAAGAGAGATCAGGAGACAGGGGATAGGATAGAGGGAGGATGGTGAGAAGAATTTGGCTGCCCTAAAGGAAGAAAAATGCACAGTAACCAGATGAGCTACCTTTTGGGATCATTAGGTAGCTGGACAGGTACTGGCAGATCTTCTGTTACAGATCTTCATTAGATTACTGGCCATTGAAGATGTATTTTTCCCAGGTGTTTTTATTTCACCCTCTGCCTGCCAATCATTGAGCTACTCCAAACTGGACTCAAGCCCATTTGTTCCTTAAGGGTCTGAAAACATACCTGCAGATTCTCTAGGGAAAAGAGATGCCAGGGAGGCCATTCCACAGGCAAGCACTGGGGAGTTTGGTGCTGTCACTGGCATGCCAACAGTGAGAGCTGTTTTTGAGTGAAGGCACAAATCCTCCTCTTGAGTGGTGATGTGGGGTATACCTATGTCCTTCTATCAGCTTGCATGTGCTCCTTTGTACAGTCAATGAGGGTTACTGTTATTGGTCTGAGTGGCCACACCTATGTCTATGCTGCACCAGGCATCCCCTGTTCGACTCTGTCTCTGCCATTGAGCAGTAGTTAGGTTTGGGGCTGTGCAAAGGTTGGCTGGAAACATCTCACTCCCCCAAGAATGGCCATGCCCATTCTCACTGTTATGCTGTCAAGCACCTGAGCTGCTAACTGAACCCGGGTCACCTGGGCAGTCAAGACTTTATCCCTCTATGCCACTGATGTGACTCCTAGCCATTACAGAAGAGCCTGAGGACTGGAAAAAAGCAAGAATGCTCCATTTATAAAAGGGGGCTTGGAGCATGAAAACATCAGGAAACCACCGTCCATTAGCCTAACCACCAAGTCAAGGAAAGAATTCTGAGAGGAAGGCTAGTTGCTTTCTTAAAGGCCAACAATCTCCAATAGCATAATTGGCTACACCTGCATATCCCAGACATCCCCTGTGTGACATGTTTAGTCCTGTACTGCAGTTGTTCTTTGAAAGCCATCCATTCATAACCACACAACATAGTCAAAAGCAGCTGTCCATCAGACTTGACTCGTTTCTGTAATGGGTTTCTTGAGAACCTGAGAAGAATTTGCTAGTAAGCAAGATGTACTTGGGCTTCACCTGTATTCAGTCCCACACAGGTTCTTACAAGGAATATTGTTGCAATGGAGGTAAGATCATGACTAAAGAAATTGACTGCTGCAAGGCTGAATTGTGGGACACAGGGTCATAATGAAGGGGATATTTCCATGAAAAAGGGAAGTTATTACTGGAGTGTGGGGGTAAGTTCATGGGCAGTACTCCACAATGTGATTGATTCAGGCATATCTGAGGAAACGCAGAACAGGATCAATCTCTTTAATAGCAACACAATGATAGATGCCCCTATGAAACATCACTTACCAGCTCCATATTAAGATATTGGCATTCAAAATGCCAAGTGCTGACAAGCAGAAAAAAGAGATAGAAAATGTAGGAGAAGAGTGAATATCAAACATCACTCTTCTCCTACAAACCTTTTTTTTTTCAGGGGGGATAAGCCCTCCTGTATCCTCGAATGTATATATACTAATTCTGAAATCACCATACTTTGGAGAAAAGGGAATATATAGATAAATGGCAATCTTGGCCTTAGTATGTATAAGGCCAGATGCTCGGCTATTCAGTCTCAGCATTATCAGACTTGCTGTAATGGGTCCCAACATTTTAAATGGTTGCTTTCCTTACCAGAAACTGACACACATTTAATACTAGAAAAGGAAGTCCTCTGCACAGATAGGGAGGTGGTGCATCACTCTAGGTCATAGTGCCAAAGTATCTGATACCTGTAGGAAATCACTCAGTATGTGTGGTGACTTTGCAAACACTAGCACCTCCCTGCCCATTGGAACGCCTCATGAGGAAATGAACTATGACACTGCAAAGACAGTGGCAGTAATCCTGCACACACTGCTTATCTCTGTCCCAAGAAACCAAGACAATGCCATTTCAAACTCCTGTTTTAGGCTGGAATGATTAAGACAAGGATTGTTTTTAACAGCATCATGATAAAGATAATATTTACTATCAGAACCAGAATATGCTTTTTTAGTTTAAAGTAGTTTTTGGTGAATGCAGGCACAACAAAGTCAAAAGCAAAATTTACTTGGGAACTATTGGAAGCAAACACTAGGAGTCACTCATGTAAGTCAATTAACAAGAGATAGACCAGTACCACCATTACTAACATCTTGCTGAAGACTGTTAGGAGAATAGCCTAGTACCTACCTATGAACCTATGAACCTACGAACCTATGGCCTTCTGTGACTAAATGCAGAATCTACTTTTCTTTTGAGAGAGGTCACCCGTGAAAGAATTAGCCTGCTGTAGTAGTCCTGGCCAGTAGTCAGGATAGCTGCAGAATTCCTTGTAAAGTCTAACTTCTGAGAAACCTAGCAATGGACTAGTCAGAGAAACATTTATTAGCTTTTGGGCTGTTTTCTCTGCAAGACGATCTCTATATCTTAATGGGTTGTACTGGCCTGGGCAAAGAGGGAAAAAAAAAACAAACACAAGGGGCATTGTACTTATTCTTTATGGTTAGCTGGTTAGCTATGTCTTTTCCCACCTGTGAATCATACCAGTAATCTCTTGGGATCTTGTAAAAGAACTTTTAAGGAAATACTCACAGTACCAATACTGTGAACATGCCCTTCCCCTATAGACATAGATACTTGATATGTTTTGAAACTCAATGAATCTAGAAGGCGGATACATATTTAAATCTGATAAACCTCCTGAGCTCATCAGGCAACTGGGTATAAGTCTCTTTACTTAGAAAAAATAAGACCTAAGTAAATTAGGAAAATGTTTAATAAGTGGCAATACAAACAGATTCCTAGGATTCAGTCAGTATTATTTTCCAAGGTGCAGTGGAATGGAAGGGATTTGCTCTAAATGCCCATCCCAGCCCCCCCCCCCCACACACACACACACACCTAAGCTAGGGTGACTTGTATTTACTCCTTTGCTGCAGCTTTGCTCCTTGCCACATCAATCACTTGCAGCCATGCAACAAACCAAGACAACTACTTTGAGATGTATTAACTGCACATTACTTATCACTGCACTGCTGTCTTGTTCTCTGCTGGCTGTGAAACAGTCTGATATACTACATCAATTTCACATATTAATCAAATCTGGCATATTTTTTGCATCAATGTTTTTCAAGCTGTCATGTCTTTTTATTCAATTTTCAGCTAAGAAGAACTCTGCATTATGATAGCCAGCAAATTTTTACTTGAGATACTCAATAAATAAGTTTAAAAGATTCAAATCATACCCTACCATCATTAACATAAATTCTGAAATTGTTTTCATGCAAAGGGCACCCTCTTATCTTATAAATGTACCCCAATCCAACCATTAAGTCTGATGCATAGGATCCATAGGATGACTTCAGCAGTTAAAATCTACTCTACAGTGCTAAAATGTTCTAAAATTGTGCTTATTAATGCATGCAGCCATTTGTAACAAAAATAATTATTGTATGTAGCTGGCCAGCTAGCTCAATATAAGACTGATATTTCAAAGCCAGGGAGAGTCTTCCTTTTGGATACTGTCTGCTCTGGTATGACAGGTTATATAAAAGGAAGGGATGGGCCATCTATTTTTACTAATTCTCTCTGTCTGCATTATTTTGGATCCTTGTCTGGATTGCTTTTTATTTTACTTCCCCTAGATCATCCTATATTAAGCTTGGCCATCCTTTTCTATAATGGTCCATTTCTTCCATGGCATGACTTTCTTTTGAGAGCTGTAAGTGCTGCATATATGCCTAAGCTGCACAAATGCAAACCATTCCACTTTGAGTAGATTGTATTACCAACATAGACAAGACATATCTAATGTCTTGTAGAGTTTCCCAGCAAATGTCTTAATATTAGACCATTTTGCAATCTCTGCACTTCTCACCAGTGCTGTAGTCATGTGACATACTTCTGGTTGCTCCCATATTTCACCTGTAGGTCCATATCACCATCCCAGCTCTCGTTTTTGAGTCCAGTTTCCCACAACAACATCCATTCCTATACTATTCCTTGAGGAGGTATTTTTGCCTTTGCGTGTCTAAAACTGATATTCTGGATCAGCCCATTCACTCAGTTATTCAAATGAAGCATACAGGTTATGGCAGTCAATGACAGATGGAGAGTTTATTTTGTGAGTAACACCTACCAGAAACCACCAAAACAATACCAAGAGGAATGACAGAACATATTAAATAGGGCTATCATGCTTTCTAAAATTGAAACTGTCCACAGAACATTCATTTCCCTCCTCAACTGGTCTTATCTTCAGGCACATGTCAGTGGGCACAAATGTTTGTTAAACGCTTACCACTTTGTGTGATAATAGAAGCTATAAAGGATTAGATGACTTTCATCCTATAATAAAAGCCAATGTGGAGCAAAGGGTGTTGTACAGTTGTCATTGTACTGGAAGCACTCTATGACATTCAGTTGGAAAGCTCATATAGGAAAGCTTTATAAAAGGTTAGTGGAAAATTGTGATACACACGGAGATGTATCTTCAGCAAAAGGAGTATTTCATTTTTGTGTCCATATTTTTACATGTGAATCAAACCTTTGCTGTATGAATATTTTCTGAGGACTATCATCAGAAATCATAGACATAGTAATGGACAAATAAGACGAAAATAGCAAATGGTTTAAAGGCATGAACGTTTATGTCCTAGGAAAGAAGTCCTAAATTTAAAAAAAGAGTGTCTTCTGCGTGGAGACATGCGTGAATGGGCGTACCTTCGTTGAAGGTTGTGCGTCAAGGCTGGCAACTCGATACGTAAAAATCAACTGCCAATCATTAGCGGACTGGAGTTCCGCTGTGGCGACCCTTAACCGGGAAAAGCCAAAATACACAAGACACCGTGGGAAAGATTGGGGAGGAATGAAATGCTGGGTGATGTTTAAATAGTTCAGAGTTAAATGAAGTACAGAAAGGAACACATCTTGCAGAAAGACACACATGAACATAGGGATGTAAATGCCCATGTTGCCTACAGCAATTTTCTGGGGGTGTTTCATGACTACAGTCACAGATTTAACAAGCATGAGACAGACCTAAAGGGGAAACATTTATCAAAGAGATACAAATAAACAGAAAACAAATAAGTCTCATTGCTAGTTTATTTTTTTATTTAATAACTGGGGAAGTCTGACTGAGCCAGTGTAAGAAACGAGGAGCTTGACAATATATGCTCTGGAGAGTTAAATACATTTTACTATTTTACGGGGTAGGTCCTTAGGTCCGTATTTCCTTTTGAGATAGTTTTGTAGGCTTTTGAGAATATTGTGTTTTATTCATGCAGATGAAACTCTGAATGCTTGGGGTGTCACTGACAAGCATGCTCAGAGCAGTCCCATAAGCCAGTTATAAAATGAATGAATTGAATGGTGAATAAATGAAAGAGTGAGTTAATGAATAAATAAATAAGTGTAGTACTGTGGAGGGGAGCCTGTTTTCCCCTCCTGTTATATGACACGACTTTTTTTTCATTTGTGTATATAATTTTATTTGTGCAGTGGCCATTATTTATTATAGCATACTGTATTTTATTTCAGTATGTACATATAATTCTGCTGTATAGCTCAGCTTTGGACAGTTACTTTGTCAGGGATGAAGAATGTGGCAATCTTTCAAATGTCAAGACCTATCAGCTGTGAAATGTAATAAATTAAGATACCATCTTGGAAGGGAAAAACAGATTGTATTAATTATCCTTTCATCATCAAGAAGAAGCAATATGGCTTTCTCTTAAAGACTCGTATATTATTTATCAGTTATCAGGCTTAGGTCCATTCTGCATTTTTTATGCAAAGCTGATAATACAGTTCTTAAATGGCTTCTTTGAAAAGCTAACACAATAAATGCAGAGGAGAACCCTGCCAGCAGAAAGAAGCAGTGTGCACTCAAATCTGTTTTGAAGATGAATCATTTTAAGTTAATGAGATCAAAATTTAGAAATGCAAGATTTGTTGACAAGTTAGGAGGTATCAGAAAAATGAAATGTGTGACTTACTTAATCATGATGTAGATGATTTTGTGATTCAGATTGTGGAGAGAGCAGTGCTGAAAACAAAACTGACAGCCACAAAAAAATGGCAGGTGAATACTAAAACAGCTGACATTTGAGACTGAAAGAGTAGCTGCAAGTTACAAGAATGAGTTAAGCAAGTTATGATCTTAAAGTGAGACTGATAAATCTGATTCTATAGAATTTTCCAAAAGATCTCTTATGGGACAATGTAATACAAGCCATTATTGGTTGAGCTCATAAACTAAAAATAAAATAGGAAAGAACATTTTTAATAAAATTCTTAGCTAATCAACAGAAATAGTGTGCAGGGAAACATTTTAGGGGAGCAGTTAAAATCTATTTTTAAAGTTTCTTCTGAAAATTTCTTTTGGGAATACCCAAGTAAAAGATTTGTTATGAGCCTGTAAATAGCAGGCAAGTGACCAATGGAGAGTGCTGCTGTGCATATAATAAACCAAGTGTTTGAAAGAGGGCAGCTTAAGCATGAATGTATAGACCACAGCAGATGTAAATCATTTAACAAAGTACCATGCAGTAAAATGTGCATACAGATCCCTGTGCATTTAAAATGGTCATGGTCAGCGAGCACAATATCCCAATCCAGTGACAGGACTAACAAGGCAGAGCAGGCATCCACGACAGATAGCAGCAACATCACCATTTGGCATAACCAATCTCTAGGAATAAGGCACATACCATATCCTGTTAACAGTTAGTAGAGGATAACTGCAGGGATGACCAAACACAGATGACACAGGCCATATAATAGAAGGAAAGCAGTGAAGAGCATGCTGCAGCATGCCATGCAGCCACAACAGCCAGTGGACATCAGACTTGGCTACCACAGGCAACAGCTTATGTAACAGTGATGTAACCATACCACATGTAAGGGCAAACTACTTTATGAATCTCTGAAAGTATTTTTCTCAGACAGGGTTGGGGATCCATGAATCATGCTACAGAATGTGTGGTGGAGAAGGAATCCACAGAGGCATTCTAGAAGCTATGGGATGGATGGAAAAGGATAAGGCAGGCACAGAGGGAAGATAGAATGTTAAATACACTTAAATGGGCAGACTAGTTAGCCTTATTGTTTCCTTCTGCCATCAAGTAAATGTAGTGTAAAGGGATATATATAATGCGACATAAGGGACAGAAGGCCAGACAAAACTGTGGAATGGCATACACAGCAGAAAATAGGAGAAAGTGGTAAATCTCAAAGAATAGTAACACAGCCATGATATTCCACAATATGCCACACAATACATATGTTAAGGAAAAGGCCAACAACAAACAATCCAACCAAAGGAGATTACAGAGTGTAAAGTTGGCTGCAGCAGTCCAGTAAGCAAATTCAAATGATAGACAAAATGCCAAAGAATTATCAAAAGAAAGTATTTATAAAAATTAACCAGCAGTGTAATACAGATTATACAATGACTCCTTATTACTATTCGAAAACATGCACGCTGATTGGCCCAGCCCAACCAGCGTGCCTGTTATAAATCCCACAATATACCAATGGAAAAAGGTCCGGTCACCCGGGCTTTTTTCTCTTGGTATAAAGTGCCCCAAAACTTTTTTTTTTTACAACTAAAAAAAAAAAAAAAAGAAAACGGAGCAACGGAGACTTTCTTTTCTCTGTTGCTTCCATTTCAAAGCATTGATGTATTACGTATGCATGGGAACGCAAGTCCCATACGCATGCACAGTACATCAAAATGAAGAAGAAGTATGCCACAACCAGTGGAAGAACAGTAATCTGCCGTTATACACAGACATTATTTAAGAAAAGTAAGTATTTTTTTCTTAAATAATGCCATTGTATAATAGCAATAACTGATTCTGTGGTTGTGGCATATTGAAGATTTACTGACGGTTGCATTTGTTTAATCACTAGGGCTTGGCTTTCGTGATTAAACCACACCAACCATGGGTAAATGTTCAATATACCACACCACGTCGTCGGTTATTGCTTTAATAATGTACATGTGGAAACAACTTCCAGTGGACCTCACTACCTAACAACTAGTTTTCAGTGATGTAATCAGCATTGTTATGATCCTCACTTTTAGATGTAGCTACAACAGCCAAGAGAACATTTCCTCAACAACTCCTGGAAGAAACATGGTGGATGAGTTTACAAAGAGTAAGCCACAAAGGGTAGCTGCAGAGCTATGGGAGTGACACATCTTGGTCCCTTAGAGACACATGGATAGCCACGGCTAGGTAAAGCAGGGCAGGTAAACTAGGCACAGATTTCCTGGGTAGCCTGGGCAGGGGATAGGGAAATGTGCAGACCCACCCAGTAACAAAGTCCTGGCAAGTAAAGGTAGCTGTGTTGTCTGTAGGAACATGTCCAAAATGCTATGAGCTATGACTTTCTGGCCAGTGGAACTCATGCAAAAGCCAGCAAGAATGGTTTATAGCAGTTGCTTTAGTGTATTAAGAACTGTACTCAAAAGAATTCAAAACTCAATGGTTGTTGTCTTTCACATCATGCAGCAACTGATTGATCTGGTTAGTGCTCTCCTTAGAAAGTTGGGCTTCTCTTTACAATTCATTAATCTTCTGTCAGAAAGGCCTGGCAATCTTCTCTACAGCCTTTTGAAGCACCCTGTCCGAGGATCCCCTCCAACCTCCCCAATGTTTCATTCCTCCAGTCCTCTCAGTGTTCCTTTTATAAGCTTAAAATATACAAGCAGTGGGACACATTGATATACTGGGATACACATACATACAATTTGCACACTTACAGGCATAACACAAACAGCACTCGCAAAAATGAAATTGTGCCGCAGCAGCCAACTTCTCATCCTCTTAGCACAACAAATCTGGACAAAGCCATAAATTATGGGGGAAACAAAGGCCCAAAAAAGGACAATTTTTAAATATGCTTTTAACCACTTAGAAAGTTGATAGAATAGCAGGTTTTGCATTAGCATGCATTTTCTGAAGAGAATGAAGTTTGAAACTCAAATGTTTCTCATTATTTTCTGACTTCAATCCTCAATGATTTGCCAGAAAACCAAAAATTTTATGAGGATCAGACCAAAATATTAGGCAAAAATTTGGACATTCTGCAAAAATCTGGACAGTTGAGAGATATGTACAGCAGTGAGAGAAAGCCAGACAAGAAGCAATTATGGTTTGCTGCAAACACTGTCACACACAACTGGCATTTACAGATACTGGACAGTGACTGTGAAATACATAGCTGTATACTCTAGAAAAGGTGAGGACACACAAAAATGAGTAAATATTACACTGGTCAGGCCTAAGAAGAGGTGCAATGGATACACATATACCATTGGTGGCAGGAGTACATGGAACATAAAATACAGAGTGATGGTGCAAAGTATAGTGTTAAAACTGTCACAGCCATCATGCATACATGCATGTGGTGAACAGCTCAAGGTAGCTTCTAAACCTTATGAATGCCACAACAAGCCACAGTGCAGTGGCAAATGGCACCACACCTCAACAATGCAACACTATGCACATGTCACACTCTATGACTACTTTTAAGGTGCCTAACAAAGGGTCCACACATATGCAGCTATAATCTATAATGTGTTACACAGCAAAGTACTACAGGTGGATGGCCACAATTTTACCTTTCACCTTTATGCTAATTTTAGAATTTTGAGTGATTAAGTATACTCTGCTCTCTCTCTCGCTCTCTGCATATATATATATATATATATATATATATATATATATATATATATATATATATATATATTATAGATTTTTTTTTACAGTTTGGATTTGTACTGCATTTTTATATGACATATTGTTCACTGATTTTGCAGATTTAATTTTTGTATGTGCTTGGATTTAAGCATTCAGCTCTATATAAACAAACAAACAAATAAATAAATAAATGAAACTCCTGTAGCTTCCTTAGTCATGGGCATAACATAAAATTGATTTACATGCATGAAATAAGCACTGGTGATGCATAACTTAACAATACACAGTCAAATGGTGACAGTCATAGATCCTCTGCTCCCTTAAGAGCTGTGGTTTTCAGCTCTCGATGTTCTCCTCTGAAACACACATAGACATTAACTGTGGTATGGGTTATGGCTGGCAGCCATGGATAAAGGAATGCCATTCACACAGCATGCATACCAAAGGGAGTTCATGCCTGTTCTTGTTTGCTTACTGGATGTGGTGGTCATAGACGCATGGGGATCTCATCTTCACTCATGTCTTTCCCACAGCTCCTGTGGGACTGTGAACAAAGTTCACTTTTGTAAGTTTTCATTCTTTTGATAACAAATCATTTCCATTTCATTAATTTTAATACCTATAAGGCATGCAGATTACATACACCCCCTACACACATGTATATATTTATATATGATTATATTACAATTTGTTGACAACTGACTTTGTTGACTCACAATGTTAACCTATGTGCCTACCTGCTGAATTCGATCATGGTACAGATCACAGAAGTACAAGGATTGCAAATGTAAACCTCACAGTTTACCTTTACGATTCATAGACAAAGAAGCTAAATTAAAAAAAAGCATTGTCCTCTCACTAAACATAAACACTTATACAATTACATTTAAAGTGAGTAGCTTCACTTTTCAACCCCCCTGATGTAGGTCCCACACCTCCTAACTTACATATGCTAACTCTATGGCTGTACAAATACAAACCAAAGTGAATCACTAGCATTTATGCTATAGTCAACATTCTGAAAATTGATCATAGCACAAAATCAACCATCAACAATTCATGCAAAAAACATTGACAAACCCACATCTCAGCCAATTGAACTGTATGTATGTGTTTGTGTGTGTGTGTGTGTGTGTGTGTGTGTGTGTGTGTGTGTGTGTGTGTGTGTGTATATACATATATATATAAAAACATATTTTATTTGTTTTATAGGGAAATGTCTAAAAACATTTTTCCTGCAGGTGGGAAAACCCTTCCTTGCACCATATATGTGAGAGGTGGCACTCTCACATTCCCTGCTACTAATAATATTCTAAACCCTAGGTTGCAGAGTTTATAGAAAAGGAGAAGAAATGGTGAGATATGAAACCAATTGCTCTTTTTTCCAGTGTTATGTTACTTCTTGACCCAATGCCCTTTCCAACCATAAAGCTTTTTATGAAATGCTTACCTTGATCTTCCTAAAACAATGTACTAGATTTCAATAAGGTGGAACTTGATTACATGGGTGTTAGTGATTTTAAACAACTTGCAATACCATTCCTATTCCTACTATCTGCTGTATTCACTAGCCACAACCTCTAACAAATATAAATTTTCTCCACCATTCGAAATCCTACTTCATGAAAATACACAAATTCAAAATCCTAGACTAAATACTAAAAAACAAGCTTACCAACCTCCAATGTTTACAAATACTACTCCCTATACTAGGTGACCAGGACACCATACCATTAATCTTTGACACGAATAGTCGTCCTTCTTCTGCTAAACCCATTATCTTGCAATACTTCTCAAAGTATGGGGTACACTTTTACTTGCTGACTTTACATAGACTGACAAGATTACCGTAGTATCCTAAAAGGACAGTAATACTGTGTCACAATACCTCCTAAATGTAGTTTTCTCCTCATCAAAACCGATATTTCCCATCTAAAACAAAAATAACTAAAACCCAAACTATCCTTTGGGTTATCCACTGCCAGCCCTGATGATGAGCTGTTAATGAGTTGCTTCCTGTAATCCAGCATTTGATTTACTCAGCCTGTGTTTGTATACTGTATGACTCTAGGCAAGTCACTTAACGAGACACTGCTGCCATAGTTCACCTATAGAATCTCAAATGTACAAAAGCTTAAAACTTACAAGACTGAGTCCAAATGCTCAAATCCTTTAAGCTGGAACTAGCAGAAAGAAATGGAACAGTGTTTTCTTTTTGCCAGACTCTGAGTTGTGCAGGATTGCAGCACAGTATGGGGTATTCATAATTTCCCCATTGTGGTATGATCTCAGAGTTGGAATATATAAACAGCAGGAGGTGTGGGGAGTACAGGGGGCTTGCCCTCCCTGCAAAAATAGGAGGGTTTTGGTCTTCTAAGTGAGTTTTTAGTATTTTGAGGTTTTACTATAGAACCGCTCCGAGGGTGGGGGGTGCCAAAGGTGCACATGCATTAGTGATCTACACTTGTGAATAAAAAATAACTAACTAACTAACTAACTAACTAACTAACTAACTAACTAACTAACTAACTAACTAACTAACAATCTAAAAATACAATACAATAAAACCTTTTACCTTTTATAGTAGCTAAAAAGAGACATAGTACGGGCCCAGTATAAGGCAAATAATATAATTGAAAACCAGCAGGCATAGTGCATACTAAAAAAGGGTTATTATTACGCGATCAAAAATCCCTTTAGGCGAATACGAAGATGTCAAACCGTATTGTGTGAAGTATGTAAACCCCGAACGGTCAAAACCGCAAATTTTGAAATGTCGATTTGTTTTGGTTGGCCCGTCTGCGGTACAGCTCCGTAAGGTAAGTGTGCGATAGATAGCACTTTAGTGTTAGGATTTGGGTTAAGGTAAGTGCTTAAGATAGGTACTGTATGTAAGAGTTAGTGTAGTGTTAGGTGTAGGGTTTTTTAAGTGTAGGGTTTAATATGTATGTGTATTATTTATTTTGTTTAGGTGTATGTGTGAAGGGGATGTGTGCGGTAGTTACGGACCTTAGGGTTAGGGAGGGGTTAAGGAGAGTGCATAGAGAGTAGTGTTTGTGGGGTTTAGTGTAGTGTTGGAGGTAGGGTTTTGGTGCTTTTATTTTGTTTAGGTGTATGTCTGTAGGGGATGTGTGCAGTAGTTACGGCCCTTAGGGTTAGGGAGGGGTTAAGGAGAGTGCATAGATAGTTGTGTTTGTGGGGTGTAGTGTAGTGTTGGAGGTAGGGTTTTGATGCTTTAGTTTAGGTTAGAAGTTGGGTTTGGTTAGTGTATGTATGTGGTTTATTTTGTTTGGGTAGGTAGTATGTAGCAGGTGGTGGGGTTGGCAGACTATGACAGTTCAAATTTTTTTTTTTCGCGGTTTAGTGCGGTCGGGATTTTCTCGGTTCGCGGTATAGGGGTCGATGTTTTGGTATTCTCGCATAGAGTTTTTCGCTTTGCAAATATAGACCCACTAAAAAATACCTGCCAAAGACTAGTAAATAATGAAACTGACTAACTTTCCTTAGCTGCAACCTCAAGGCACTACAGAAAGAACTAAACAGCCTTACTGGTAAAACCATCAAACATAAACTGAAACACCTCTATACCCATACCCGATCCATTCAAAATGATTATTTAGAGGCAGAAAACATGGACACATACTTTAACAATATATGAAAAAAATCCACCACCTTCACCAATACATCCACAGCAAGCTCCCTTAAATTTATTCATACACACTATACCTACAGTTCTTCTTCATACTGATATAGCTAGCAACTATTAACAAATGTGTCAAAGCCATTGAAGCTTCATAGTCACCCAGCCTCTGTCAAGCTCTGCTTCAACTTTCTCTATATCTGAAATATTCTCATAGCAATATCCCTATAACACAACATAAGCCATTTTTTTAAAAACATACACCTTCTCTGAACTATGGAAAGCAGTCACTCTTATACCCATAAAGTTCCCAACTCATCATCGATAAACCATTTTTTCTGTAGCAATTCCACTAGCCCTATTAAAAATCATAGGAAAAAATATCATATTACATAAAACAATGCCAAGACCAAAACATCCTATTTTATACAGATAAAACAATGTCCTGACCAAAACAACCTACTGTGTGCAAACTAACATGTTTTCAGGTTAGGTCAGACCAGAGATGTAAAAATACGGAAAGGGGTATTAAAAAATGTTTCACTGCTATGACCAATGTCTTTGACAAATGCACATATTAGAAGCTCATTACAATTCTTTTTCAGTTTAGATTATGTAAGGTCAGCCTAAGTTGGTTTCAATACCTACAAGCAGTCTCTTGAAAGCTACCTATTAAATATTACATCTCCTCACCCAAATGCTAGCACTTAGGTATCCCCCAGGATTCATTGTTTGAATCTAATTAAGTTCTGACTGAGAGTGCTACTGAAACAACTCGAGACATAAATTGACAAGTATATTTTTTGGCACTTCTTTCCAAAGTTCTACAGTATTCTAATTGCTTTTGCTTGATTGATTTAAGATCATATTTTCTGGCTTCTGATCTGTGTTGAAAGTGTTATTTTTCTGAGTTGATTCTTTCCCCCACCCTGCCCTTAGTATTGGTGTTTTCTTTTTATACTTGGTGGCTTTGCAATTGCCCGCCCCTACTGTCTATTTGATCTGTGACACCCCTCCCAGTCTAGTGTCTTTAGCTCATTCTACCTAATACAGAGAAAAAAAAAATAATTTTTTTTGCACTTTATTCATCTGCTTACTGTGTTTGTGTTTCTTCTTACTTTATTATTTATTTTGCTCTTGCTGCCTGTTCTTAAAAGTACTTAATAGCATTTATTCTGCTGCATTTATTACTGCTTGTTAGTAGCCGATTAAATTGTAACTGTTATTCTAAGCCTTTGGATTATGCACTTGGGCTTTAGACCAGTTGTTTCACATTAGGAAGGTTTATGGTCTGCACTGTTGTGGCAGGACAGGAAGCTTACATCCTTCTGAGTTGGGAGTTGCTGATTGAAGGCTTAGTGTCTGTTCTAAAGTGCTCTGGTTTAAGCACTTGGGCTTTGGGCCAGTTTTTTTACATTAAGAAGGTGTGGTCTGCACTCTTGTGGGAGGTTGGCTTCTGCCCTTCTGAGCTGAGAATTTTTGGTCACATGCTTATTGTGCCTGCTTATTTGAACTGTTTCTTTCTGAAAATGGTGCGCCTTGTTGCTGCAGCATAGACTAGATTCAGGCCTGCTGAATCTAGCTTTGTTTGTATAACTTCAGCACTGACCCAGGCCATATTTTTTTGGAGAAGGTTCCCCTGCACCCTAGCAGCAGCAGTGTGCAGTTAGAACTTGTCTGTTTGAAGATTGCTGGAGCAGGGCTCAGTTTTGAGCTTTTTTCTGGTTAATTGGGTAACTTGTTTAAATCAATTGTTCGTTTTCTATTGTTTTATATATATATAAATATATATATATATATATATATATATATATATATATATATATAATTGCATTCTATTCATCTGCATTTACTGTATTTGTGTTTCTTCCTACTTTATTACTAGTGGCATTGACTACAACTCTGATCTGAGATATATAACAATAAGTATCCTTTTCTGTGCATTTAAAGAGTCTTTTTTATTGTATCTGCTTTATTTTCTGAAAAAAAAAGTATACTTGTTTCCCACCTTTCTAAGCTAGTATAGTCCAGTTTTCAGGTTAAGTGCTAAATTTAGGGCTGTGTTACAAATCTCTGTGTTTGCCCATACCTTACCTGGATAGAAGGAAGTTTCTCTGTTCACCTGTGAGAGAGGGGAGCTTTGAGCAGCCTATCTGTCCCTGGAGGAGTGGTTTCAGACCATTAATTAGTAGTTTATTGGCCATTTTGGGTTAATTTCTATTTCTTTCATTTCCCTGCTATAAATACCGCATTTGCCTGGTTTTGCACAACAGGCAGTGCAGGTTAGATAGGGTATACATATTCCCGGCTCCACAAAGTCTCCTCTTCAATTTTTCCCTTGGAACTAGACAAACTTTCAACTTAAGCACTCAAGCCATTCATTTCTCAGCCCAGCACTTGCTCAAATCTCATAGCAAGCACTTATAAACCCTAGCACTAGACCCTCCTATACTGTACAGAAGGACAAGGCTCTCTATTCAACCTTACCAGCCATTCAGTAAAACAGTTCACTGTACCTATCCAGGCATGTCCAAAGGGCAGTTTCAGGTGTACTCTCCAGTCCAACTGGTGAATCTGGGCATTTTGAGGCAATGTTACAACTGCTTCATGTACACAGACAACCTCTCCTCCTACCAACAAACACTAATACATATGAGAGATGCAGTTATACAGCCAAACTGGAGGCTAAGCTCTCTCAACCCAAGGCTGGATCAGACAGTCAAGAGGAGAAGGGAAATACTTGCATCACACCACCAGTCTCACATAAACCTATGAAACCAGCACTGGCAAAAAACACACATAAATACACGAAAACATACTTGGAAGCTCTAAATAAAAATCTGCAAAAGCAACAGAGACCTCCAAAACAGACATCCAAGCAACCTCCACCCCCCCCCCGCCAAAACAAATCATGAAACACATACTTCACCAAACCAGAGTGCCATGCAATCACAGCCCTTAAGGCAAAATAACATACCCAACATACTAGTAATAGGTGACTCTATAGTCAGGCACACTGACGTCCCACTCACTAGGCTGAATAAGGAGAAGGTTACTGTTAGCTGCCTGTCAGGTGCCAGGATCCGCCACATAACACAAGCACTCAGGTCACTCCAGAACAAGTACAAATATGACTCTGTCATTGTCCATGTTGGTGTGAATGACCTGAGCCATACCTCCAAGGATGACATGAAAAGAGACATGGAAGAGCTCTCTGATCTTGTAGCCCAGGCTGGTATGACCCTGACCCTGAGTAGCATCCTTCCCTCACCAAGAATTATACCACAGTATAAAGAAAAAATTATCAATTTTAACAATTGGCTAAGTTTCTGGTGTCATTCAAAGGGGATCCAGTGTCTGTCCTCCTGGGATGACATGCTCGACAAGCCACGCTGCTTCACTAGAGACAGCTTGCACCTGTCACCCTTAGGCTTTTGAATACTGGCTAAGGCTCTTGCCACCCCCATAGTGCCTTTTTTAGGCAAGGCTCAAAAGACAAACCCACCGCCATAAATAGCACAAGAAACAAAAAACTGAGGGTGATGCTACTCAATGCCAGAAGTCTAAACCTCAAAATGCACGCGCTCGAGGCACTCCTCAGTATGGAGAAAATCGATATATGTGCAGTAACAGAAACCTGGTTTAAGGCTCCAAAGAGCACCCCAGCACTAACAGGCTACAACTCATACCATACATTTTGGCCACAGAACCCAGACCAAAATACAAAAGGCAGGGGCGTATCCATATTCATCAAGGATACCCACACCTCCAGGTTAGTGGCACAGCACGATGCTTTAGAGATCATCCACGTGCAACTAACAATGGGCAAAACTTCAATTCAAATTGTAGCTTGCTACAGATCACCCACAATGTCCAAGGACCCCCATTCCACATTTCTGGAAACACTGGGAAATATAAAGGTCCTACCAGACACCCTAATACTGGGTGATTTCCATTACCACAAACATTAATTGGGAGAACTACTCAAGTACTAACTCCCTTGCCCAACATTTCCAAGAATTTATAAACTCAAACGCCCCGGATCAACTCATCAACACTTCCACCAGAGGTGACAACATATTGGACCTGGTCATCACCAACATGGGTGACTGGTGCTCCACATTGGAGGTCAACCCCTCATTGTTTAGATCTGACCATAAACAAATCACTTTGGATATCGACATTCCGTCTCCACCCCCGGACAAGGAAACCACTGTGAAAAACTTTTTAAAAGCAAACTTCACGTTACTTAAGACCGAGGTGGAAAGTTTCAAAGCCCCCATGCTATAGGATAATACTGCCCAAGCTGCAAAATCCTTTACTAATGCATTCTACGGGCACCTACAAGAATGCATGGCTCATGCTATCCAAAGCAAAATCAAGACTCACTCCTCCAAGAAAAGGAAACCAGTCTGGTGGACCCCTGCCATAAACAAGCTGTACAATAGAGGAAGGAAACTAGTACAGAAAAGAGTAATATCCCAAGAAGGGAAGACGTCCCTGATCAGTATCAGCAAGAAACTACAATCCCTCATAAAATCATCCAAGGTGAGTTTCAAAAGAAAAATTGACAAGGACTCCAAAGATAACCACAAGGCATTCTTTAGCTATGTCAAGAATCTAAGTGGCAATGCTCAGATCTGCTCGGAGTCAATGCAGAATGGTACAAAATACACTGAACCAACTGATATTGCCAACATCCTGGCAGACAGGTTCAGCACAAACTTCACCCCCTCTCACCCCCAAAAGGGCCCATAACCATACCAGAAGAATATAGAGCTCCTGAAATCACAGACACTCAGGTTAAAACAGCCCTCTCCAAAGCCAAAAACAGCATAAATGGGACCGGATGGAGTCCCAGGCTGCATCCTACATGAGCTCAAAGACAAACTAACCCCTCACCTAAACACACTGTTCAAACTCAGCCTCTCCACAGGTTACATACCCATAGAGTGGTGTACAGCAACTGTTATTCCACTCCACAAAGGTGGAGCCACAACAGACACTCACAACAGAACTATGGCCCTATAAGCCTGACTAGCTTGGTCTGCAAGGCTATGGAGCACATCATCATGGAACTCATTAACAGAGACATTGGGAACCTCCAAACATTGGATCCTACCAAGTTCAGCTTTGTTAAGGGCAGATCATGCCTCCTAAACCTGGTGGACTTCTTTGAGACAGTTACCAAGGTTATAGATGAAGGAAAGGTGGTACACACAGCCTACCTAGACCTCGCAAAGGCCTTTGACACTATTCCCCATTCTGGTATTATAGACAAGGTCACCAGCCTGAACATAAACCTCTACGTCACAAGATGGGTTGCCAACTGGCTCATGGACGGAACCCACATGGTAAGAGTTGTGGGATCTAGGTCTGACTCTAAGCCGATTACAAGTGGCGTTCTCCAGGGCTCAGTCCTAGGACCCCTCCTGTTCGGCATATAGTTCTCAGAGGTACAGGCAAGCAATGGAGGACTATGGCTGACCAAGTTCACAGACATCTGCAAACTAGGGGCTATAACTGACTCTCTGGCTGACACAGACATCCTCCAAAAGGGTCTCGCTGAGACAGACACCTGGTGTCAACATCATGGCCTCAAGCTAAATGCCAAAAAGTGCATAGTCATCCCCTTTGGAAAAAACAAAGTACCCACAAACTACCACATAGGTGGTAGTCCCCTAAATACGGAAGACGTAATAAGGGATCTGGGGACCCAACTCTCCTTTGATAATCACATTGCCAAAGTGGTTAGAAAATCCTTCTACGTGGCACACCTTATCACAAAAGGGTTCGCATCCAGATCAAAAGAGGTCATTGTCCCCCTCTACTCATCGCTCATCAGACCCATCATAGAGTACAACACCCCCTTTGGGATGTCTCTTACAAGACACCTGCAACAGCTGGAAAGACCACAGAAGTACCTCACCAAGAGGATCACTGGCCTCAAACAGATGCCCTATGCAGCTCGACTGAAGAAACTCCAGCTGTACTCGGTTGCATACCGCCTACTCAGAGGTGATCTCTGCCTGACATACAAGGCCATGTCCAACCCAGAACTGATCGACATGCTCCACCTAAAGAAAAGCTTATCCCCTTGAGCCACATGCTCTAGAGATCTAAACCTCACCACAACAATAAATAGGAAGTGCTGGAGGGATAGATTCCTGTCAGAGAGGCTTCCCATGCTTTGGAACAAGATTCCAATCTACATTAGGCAGAGCTCCTCGCTAACACTCTTCATGAGAAACCTTGACGAGTGGATGGGAAACAGAAAGTTTACCTTGAGGATCACTTCAATGGCTCTGCTGGAAAGAGGCACAGGGAACTAATCTAAGGGGTGGCAAAAGCCAACACATTCTGGCTAGGCTTATAAATGCCTTCAGGCAGATAGCCTAGTACCTACCTATGAACCTATGAACCCATCATGTCAGCAGCTTATCTAGTATCATAACCACAACCAACTTTCTCCTGTGTAGATGACCTAATAATATAGTCAGCTAGTAACACCACCCAGACATTTACCATGAACTAACCCAAAACCTTTACTCCTTCCACAGTTGCCTAATTTACATGGGTCTAATAATCAAATACTCCAACATAAAGTTGCATATTTTTTTGAGAGGAATAATCTCATATTATGCTTTTCCCCTCCAACTCCTCTCCTACAGACCTCCCTTTAGAACATATCTACCATACCATGCACTACAGCTTCTGGACTTCAATAATATCTTTCAAACTTCATGTAAACAAAAAACATGGAAATTTCAAGCACACATGAAGACCCTGTTCGTTACCTGACACCTAAATAGTCTAAGGAACTACAAATAAACAGCAGCACTGTCTCCACTATAACTTATAGTCTACTCATTATAACTTCTTTCACACAAAATAAACATAAATGATCTGGATACACACGCATTTACCCTAGAAACGGACATCACTGTCAGATTCCTAGCAGTACTGTGACTTTCAACATTCAGTTTAGCTAATCTAATGTTCGAATTATCCAATCCTAAGTACAATACAGCCATTTCAGCATGTTGGCAGCCTAGAATAAACTCTGGTGCACCTCAATCATTTCTCATTTATACCTCCAAACTTTCTTAGCAGTTCTAGATATCAGGCAAACCATTTTCTAGTGTAGGCCCTACATTCTGTAGCTCATTGCATCAATCACCCACAAATTTAAAACACAATCCTTCAAAAATATCAACATTTCACCTGTTTAATACAGTAGTCTGTGCATGCTATAATTAAATAGCTTCCCAGATGAAAGTGTGAAATCAGATATGGGGAGTCCTGGACACATAGAAACCTAAATTAAAATTTGGACAAATAACAGTAAATTCTGCTTCTTACTGTTAAACATTTAAGGCATTTTTTGGGTAGCTGCACAACTCCTCTTACCGATGCTAGTTATATGTGCTACCACCAAGATTCCTGTACTTGTAATTTAAGGAATTACTGTGAGATACCATAAACTCAGAATTATTTGTAAAGCACATACTTTCCACTCACAGCCAAACAACTTGAAATCTTCCACAAAATATTCAAGATTCAGTTTACTGCAACTTATTATTTTGAAACATTTTAGCATATGTAATATATACATATATATTGCCTATATATTGTGTCTCTCTCATTTATGTTTGATTAATGGAAAATGTGTCACATAAATGACATAAGTGTAATCTTCATTGTATTATTCAAGCTACATAGCTAAAACAAGGTCTCAGTCTTGTAATAAATAATTTTTGCATCATATAATAAGGTCATAGCTGAAACGTATCCCTGTAGCTCAGTCCACTTATCTATAATTAATATAAAATACAAATTTCTCTGGTCAAACACAAGAAATGCTGTGTATTTAAGTATAATGCAAACTGTTGAAGAATGGTCTTTTTTTTAAAAGCAGATTCAGGGCTTACATTCCTTCAGAGCTTAGTACACCTGTACATTAACTGGACAAACCTTTAGCAAAACTTGAAATACCTTTATCAAACTTGACACCCCCTGTAAAAAACATGTGCACCTTTACCAAAGCTTGTTAAACTTGCATCAAAGCTGGACAGACCCATACTAATGCTTCTAGAGATGATAGGACTATATTTCAAAAAGGTAGCAGCTTTGCCTCTTTTACAGCCCACTGGTTATGCATGTATTACTTAAATAGGTGCAAAAACTGGAACAACATAACTAATCTAATCTGCTTAGAAACTTCTCCAGGTTAATTGCAAACTAGTTTGGAAAACTGGGCTTTGAATAGACTTGACACAGATCACAATTTGTGCCAAATCTACTGACACCAATTAAGGCATGAGCTGTGTTACTGAGTTGCCATGAGAACTTTAAGAAGAAACAAAAATTTAGCTAATGAAGAAACTAAAAACTAAGAGTATTTTATATGAAATGTGTTTTGTGTAATATCACTGAAGTAATGACTTTTGAAGTAACATATAATTTGGTGCTTTGCTCTAAGCAACTATATATATCATGACTGCCTTACTTGCAACCAGAGACAAAACATGGACACAGGAAAAAGCTGGCCCATATTCCATCCAATCCCTGTTTTAAACTTTCACCATGGGAACCTTTCTTCTCAGACACATTCTCATACAGTAACACTAAGTGCTGTTTTGAGTTTTAGCACAGTTACAGCACATTTACTTCAAACTTCTATTTTGTCTGCTAGCTTATATTTTTTGATGTTTTTGATTACAAACCAGGATGCTTTCCCATCCTTCAGAGAACACATTCACTTGGGGTGGGGGGACTAAATTTCTTCTTTTAACCAAGACATGGGCTGGGATTCTTAAAACTTACAGCGAATGGTAATCCCTTTTTTTCCACTGTTGGTAACCATGTCTTCTTCAGAGAGCCCAATTGCAGTACTTTTCCTAGAAGAGGGACAGCACTGAGGTGAGCTGTCTCTTTATGGCCAATACTGCTCAACTTTTTTGCTGACGAATTCTGAACAAATCCAAAAATAATGGGGGGGGGCTCAAAATAAATTTTTATATATTACTCTAATTCAATTACAAAGTTAATAGTAGGTAATGCAAGGTTTTGTATCCACTTGAATTTAGAGAAAAAGAAACTCTGTCTGGCATTATTGACGGACTATAATCCTAAGTCATTTACCAGAAAATTAAAAATTGTTTGAGGGTCAGGGCAAAAATATGAGGGGAAAAAAAATTACTTCTCTGGATTCTTCAAACAACATGTGAATCAACGTCATTTTCAAACCTCACAAAATAAATTCTTCCAGAAGAGGAACATGGAAATATCATGTTTATTGTATCTGTTGAAGGTTTTCTTTGGCTTAGTAATATGTCATCAGGTGGACTGAGTGACTAATAAAATATTACATTTAGCAGTGTGACAATGCACATTATAGTATTAGCTTGCGCAGATACAGTTTGTCTAACTACTATTTTTATTTTGTGGTTTTACAACATCTTTTCAAACATAGTTTCCTAAAGCCACAAATCAAGCCCCAAACATTTACAAATTCAGAAGTCTGAAAACTATTTTTTTTCTAAACTCTTGGTTGTTCAAAATGTATAAAACACACCAATACACATAACTTCCCACTTTATTTCTGTACAACACAACCCTGCCACACTTCTAATTTATATAATACAACAGGCATGCACCATACATCTAAGCCTAACTAAAGCCCTAAAACCACTAACTTTTACAAATATTGTTGCACTGACACTCAGCCAAGTGGAATTTCATACAGCGTAACATTCACATAAAGATATCATTCTTCTCAGCACAACTCTTGCACAGATAACATTTGCAACAATGGATATGAGCAAAGAGCTGTCAAACAAATATCACCTGAAAAAGCAACATAGCATATATTTTGCTTACCTACATTATATGTTAATGATCTGGTTAAACAGCCACAGCTATTATTTCCTAAGGACTGCTGAAGTTAAATGGTTAATGTAATTTAACATTTAAAAAATGCTATTAAAGATTATATATTAAGTAAACAAAAGGTAGTAAACTTAGATTAAAATTGTCGTACTCTGTCCATACTCCCTAGAGGTATCTTTATAGATTACATCAACACATATCAGTAAATGTTTTCTACTTTGCCATGTGATTTGAGCAGCGTTTTAATGACTTCAACCATCTAATTAAGTGAATGTGTCTAAAGGGGTCTCTATAAAGAGCAGCTATATGGACCACACTGCTTTTTTTTCAGCAAAGTTCAAAGAAATGTACAACTGTGGCTAATTGTGAGACTATCTTGATATTGGTCGTCATGTTGTCAGTTTTAGCCAGAGAATAGGATAACCCATCAGACACTGCATCACATAAGGCCACAGGATCATAACACACAGCATGCTATCAGAACTCCTTAATAGAGCGGTGGGCTCCTGATCTTCTGACCCAGGAATGAGAGTTTTACCTAGTGAGGCATCACTTGAACATTAAGGAAAATCAATAGAAGAATCAGTGCATTACCAGTGAAATTCAATATTGCAATAAATGAAAAGATCTATTTGAAGACAAAGTTTAATTACTGTGAGCATAACTGGTCACTATTAAGGCTTCTGCCTAGGCAAAATAATCAAGTTTCAGATAGGTGCATTTCTTAACATTTTATAAGCTGCATAGCTAGACATGCACACTCGGATAATAAAGGCATTCTTACTTTACGTTGTTTATTAGAAAAGCAATGATAACACCCATTATTCTTTCAAACCACAGTATGATCACAACGTGACACAGTCAGCCATTAGCTGTTTAAACTGTATGATCATACTGTGTATATATGATGAGTAGCCAGTTCAATCTGTTTTTTTTTTTTTTTTATCTTTTAGGGAGTAATAAATAAAAAGATGTGCCATGATATCTCATTAATAAAATGATTACTCAAACAGTTCTCAGAAGTTTGATTGTACATTGTGCCAATATATTCCAAAGGTTATGTAGTAAAGTTTCTTATACCAAGCCTGAAGCCTGTGAAAATCCCAGTGTGCACATTCAATGACTGTTTCTATGTCATAATAACGTACCCTATATCTGGGACATCTTTTTTTGAAACACATGTAAATTACTGATATTTTAATAAGAATATCTGATTGAAAATGCTGCATTTTAATTTTTAAAGAAACCCTGCTTAATGGCCATGATGGTGGAGGAATTCTACAACATTTTTTTTCTGCAAGTGGCTATATCCTTGCATATACCATACCATGAGGTAGGCAATGCTACATCTACTGTGTAACTTTATTTTTTTTTATCACAAAGACCTCTGAATATTAGAGAAAATATTACCTGCAATTTTAATTGTCATAGTAAACAATAGCACATATTGTTGGAAACCCTGTATTTTGAAATGGTTGCTTGCTGAAAAGAAGCTGAATAAATGTATTCAACAAATTTCTTAATTCATATGTACATTACTTCAGAAAACAAATGTCTGACATTGTTTCAGCTACCATATCTGTGCAATTTTATTATGCTATCCATCCATCTATCCATCCATCCACAACCTCTTTTTCCCATTTTTGCACATGGAATTGGCATGTCACTTCAACAGTAACAATTATATATTTTTCCTAAAAATGAAGATGAAGTGTTGGCATTCTTTGTCTGTAGTTATCATGCAAACAACCTTCTTTATTATAGTTGATGGTGTATAGACAATTGTTTAAGATATGCAGTGTTAAAAGCTGTAAGTAATTTCATGTAGTGACTTGGGTGAAGTGGCAGGCAGAGTGATACAGCAGTTAGTTTTGGTGTCTCATGGGGCTTATTTATTTAGTTTGACTCTTGACAGCAGTACCTTTTGCATGGAGTTTGCATGCCATTTCCAAGTTTTTATCATGGATTGACGTTTCATTCCAAATTCCAAAAATATATGATGGGTCCGATGGTGATGCCCTAAATAGCTGTGTATGCAGAGTGTATGTGTGTGCATGTGCGCGTGTGCACGTGCGTGCGTGCGTGTATATATGTGTGTGTGTATCTACCCTGCAATGGAGCAGTGTCCATTCCAGAAATGTTTCTCCACTTTATGATCATTGCTTATTAGAATAGGTTTCTGCTTGCACATAGTTATGAACAGGGTAAAGCAGATATAGGAGAACAAGTGAATCAGAATAAAAGCTGCTTTGATGTGACCAAAAGAATTTTTCAAATCCTGATGTTCTTGGTGAAAGATATTTGTCTAATAGACAAGAGTTGCAGCATTAGTATATTTGGGTATGCTAAAGAAAAAGGAGATCTTGTTTCATAATTTGTGAAATTTCTAAGTGTGCAAGTTCTAAGTTCCAAGCCTGTAGGCACAGCTGGTATGGAGGACTAACTCATGATTTAAAGTTAGGGCACAGAGATCATTGTGTCTCAAAAACTGTGATATTTCAGAGGATTTTTCCCTCCACTGGCATAGTTTGTAATCTAGTATTATTTAAAAAATAAGTGTGTACTCCAGAAACTACAACCTTCTTTAGGCAGATGGTCTAATATACTCTCTAAGATCATTCATTCTATGGTCCTGTTTAAAATGTATGCTATTGTTTCCAGTTTTCATCTATGCTTCATTTCACTGCTTGTCATATTCTTGAGACACAACTAAAATAGGTTTGCTTTTGTACTCAAAACTTTAAACAAAAGTGCCATGAATGTACTTAAACAAATGTGCTTGAAATTCATTTAGTGAAACACACTTCAAAAAATAAATTGAAAAAAAAATTATAAAAAAAAAAAAAAAAATAAAATAAAGAAAAAACAAAGTAAAACAAAGAGTCACACTTTTTTCTGCAGGAAGGCAAGCCTCCTGTTCTCCACCTCCCCCTGTTACTTTTATATATACCAACTCCAAGATTGCACTTTAGTGGTGAAAAGGGCAAATTTGTAATCATCACTATAGCACAGACTTAAACTTGAAAAGACCTGCACTTTGTGATCTTTGCAGTATTGATGTTTCTTGCCAGTTATTACATTGTTCAGACAAATTAATATTCAAAGCATGAAGTACACCTAAATATATACAGGCATACACACACATATAAAAATGTTTTACATATATATATATATATATATATATATATATATATATATATATATATATACACACATATACATATCTCCATAAATGGACCAACTTTAGCATCATGAAATACCAAAAGCTTGAAACTACGTCCAAATGTTGAAATCTTGTAAGCTTAAAAAGGCACACAGAACACTGCACCCCCACAGCCCAACTACTTATATATTTTAGCAGTGAGATAGCACCACTGTGGGGAAAGGATCAATATCCTGATCTCCACGGTGCTACATTTCTGCACAGTTCAGATTCTGGTAAAAAGAAGCACTGTTCCATTTCTTTTTGGTAATTCAAGCTTTCAAGATTTGAGCATTTGGGTTAGATCTTGTAAGTTTTGCCATTTTGGTATTTCTAAATTCTAAAGGTGATGCATATATATGTATATAGGTAATGAGTTTCAATGAAACATTTATTTCACAAAGTACTCTATTAAATGCTGACTTTGCAAATGTTGACATGCTGCTATGCACGTGCTGAGCAATAATCTTAGGACATGCAAAACATAAATAAAAAAAAAAAAAAAATAGAATAAAGCATCACACCACCCGCTAATTATATGCTCTAACTCTGAGACTGCACAATAGTGGAGAAAGTGCATATTTCCCAACCATGAGAACTCTTGGATACCTGTCAACCAGTCAGACAAAATTTAGTCGACTAACCAGATGTCAAGTAAAGGGGGGGGGGTTGGCGATATTTAGCTCCCTCATAAACACATATACATACATATGTATATATGTATGTGTGTGTGTGTGTGTGTGTGTGTGTGTGTGTGTGTGTGTGTGTGTGTGTGTATGTACACACCTCACGACAATAATACAAACCAGATAAAATGAAAAAAATGCGAACGAATCCAATAAGAGGATAGCCACCAGGTTTATTAAGCGTTAATCCTTGAATATTTTTACAAACACGCTTTTGGTGGGGACAATGCTCCACCTTCTTCAGAATACAAAGTTCCTAATAACAGATACACCACTTTTATTACTTTTAAAAGAACAATTAATAAACGTCACTTCCTTTTATTTAACAAAGCAAGAACACCTGGAGTTCATTTACTTATGTTTTATGTGTTTAAATAAATAGGTAAACATATGTCGCTATTCCACTTGAAATGTATGTTTACTTTACATTTATATTAAAAACAACGTTGAAACTGTGAAGCCACATTAGATTATACTATTTATGTTACTCTATTTAAGTCCACATGCTAGAAAATAATGTTTTAGTAGTTTAATATCAATTAACATACACACATTAATATACACAATGAAAATACTAATAAAAATCTATAGTAAACTTTTCGATTAAAAATTTATTTATATATTTATTAATATAACAATAAAAAATATATGTATATATATAATTCATATAATTATTACATATTTTTACAAATATGGCAGGTAAATGGAATAAAACTTGAATTAACAACATAAGTTCATTAATAACATAAATAATAGACAGAATTTTCAAGAAAGTGATTAGCTCATCAATTATTTTTTATACAAAGTGTATCAATTTTGAATAGTTATAATAAATGCATAATTTTAATAAATAATTTTAACAAATGATTTTACAAGTATTAGTAACTTCTATAAACTAAATGGAGAAGGTACGGACATATTTTAATATCAATTTAATTTTTAATTATTAATGTTAATTTGATTTTAATTTTACATTTATTGTATTTTATTTGATTATATCATTCATTCATACCATCCATTAAGGGTTAAAACATTTTCTACAAGGAATCAGAGAGGCATCAACGAAAGTAGCTGCTTTTTTGTCCTAAATGTAGATGTGTTATTAAGCGGCTGCTGTATGTATTTATATAATACTAAATAAGAGCACGTCCTAGCCAACATTTCAGTATAGGCCCGTTTTAAATGTTAAATTTTCATTTATTTTTCACAGTTTCAACGTTGTTTTTAATATATATGTAAAGTAAACATACATTTCAAGTGGAATAGCGACATATGTTTACCTATTTATTTAAACACATAAAACATAAGTAAATGAACTCCAGGTGTTCCTGTTTTGTTAAATAAAAGGAAGTGATGTTTATTAATTGTTGTTTTAAATGCATTAAAAGTGGTGTATCTGTTATTACGAACTTTGTATTCTGAAGAAGGTGGTGCATTGTCTCCACCGAAAGCGTTTTTGTAAAAATATTCAAGTATCAACGCTGAATAAACCTGGTGGCTATCCTCTTATTGGATTCGTTCGCGTTTTTTTAATTTTATCATGTGTGTGTATGTATACACATATATATATATATATATATATATATATAGAGAGAGAGAGAGAGAGAGAGAGAGATAGCTATATACAGTTACATACAAACACACACACACACACACACACACACACACACACACACACACACACACACACACACACACACACACACACATATATATATATATATATTTATAGGTATAGATATATACAAATCTGTTGAAAAGGTAAGTCCTACATCACTCTTTGACAAGTCAAGCCAGAGAACCACTACACAGTGAATCAACAACAAATACTCAAAAGCAATAGCAAATTAGCAGACAAGAGAATATGGTGGGGTGATTCACCTCTCACCACTATAATTTATTTATATAAATTTCACAACCATATAACCATGGAGATGAAAGAAAAGCCACAACATGCTGAATCACTGTTGATGGTAACAGTTAAACTGCACATGCAGTGATTCCAGTACAAAGTACTACTAAGACCTAAAGTAAGCATACAGTCTGATTTTACTATTAGCTGGTATTTCTCCTGCGCAACAAAGAACAGTACTTCTATGCATCACCTTCCTGTAAAGTGCCACCATTTAGTGTACAGTCTGTATATGCTACCTACACATAGATGAGATCTATAACCTGATGATGCTTTTGAGGAGTGATAAATATGTGATGATGCTAGCAGAATGCTGTGAAAATATGTTGTATTCTATATGAGATGTGTACGGGTCTATATTAAAAGACCGAAAAATCAAAACCACGAATGCCTAAAGAGCGAAAGAAATGTATATACACATACGGGTCTACTTCTTTTGTTCAAAAACACACTTCTTTGAACAAGTGAAACCCGAGAACCACTTTAGTGAAAGTGCACGTAACTGAAAGCACGCTACAGTGGGGATATGGAACTATACCTTTTCCCCACAGTAGTGCGATCTTAGAGTTAGTATATATAAGTAGTGGGCTTGTGGGGGTGCAGAGGTGCTTGCCCCCACTGCAGAAATGCATTTCACTTTGCCCGCTATTTATATATATTAACTCCAAGATCGCACTACAGTGGGGAAAGGTATTGTTCCTTATCCCCACTGTACTGTGCTTCGGTAAACTGATTTTCATGAAAGTGCACTTTTGGTTAAGTGCACTTTTGCTAAAGTGGGTCTTAGGTTTCTCTTGTTTGAAGAAGTGTGTTTTCAAACAAGAGAAGTAGACCTATATATATATATATATATATATATATATATATATATATATATATATATATGGGTCTACTACTAATTACCGACACGACGATTCCCCGACGGAAAACTCCCCGACGCCAGATGACCGACATCACACAAACCCGACAATGCAAAACACCAAACACCATTACACCGAACACCATTACACCGACACACGGAACGTAAACAACACGCGACACTACATAGCATACACACTAGCCCTGACCCAAACCCTAACCCTAAGGTCCGACACTATCGCACACTTCACCTACCTGCACCCTAACCCTAACTCACTTAACCCACCACTAGCCCAAGCTCCGACACTAACGCACACATCACCTACCTGCACCCTAACCCTAACTCACTTAACCCACCCCTAGCCCAAGCTCCGACACTAACGCACACTTCACCTACCTGCACCCTAACCCTAACTCACTTAACCCACCCCTAGCCCAAGCTCCGACACTAACGCACACATCACCTACCTGCACCCTAACCCTAACTCACTTAACCCATCCCTAAACTACAGTCCCTCACTAGCACACACTTACCTTACCCGAACCATACCTCCGACACGAACACACACTCACCTTTCCCACAGCCTAACCCGACATCCCACAATCTCGAGCACTTACCTGACCGCTCCTAACTCCGTCACCATCGCACACTTACGCGTCGCACATTCCCTTGTCGGTCTTTCCGCTGTCAGCAAATCACCCTGTCGGTACACTTACCTGTCGGTCATCTGGCGTCGGTGAGTTTTCCGTCGGGGAATTGTCGTTTCGGGCATTAGTAGTAGACCCATATATATATATATATATATATATATGTGTGTGTGTGTCCCCTTTACATGGTCGACATTTCACAATGTCGACATTCATATGGCCGAGACCATATGATCGACATTTAAAATGTCGACCATGGGGAACCGGCATCTCTGTACAATGTGGAATGGAAAGATTTCCATTTTCACATTGTAGTGTGATCTCGGAGTTGGTATATTAAAGCTACGGAGGTGTGGGGGGGTGGACCCCCCCACGGGAGGTGCAGAGGTGCAGGGGGAGCATCGTTAAAGTTAGTTTTTTATTTTTATTTTTTGTCTGCTTGTATGTTTGACAGTTCAAATGTCAATCATATGGTCTCGGACATATGAATTTCGACATTGTGAAATGTCGATCATATCAAGTAGACCGTTTAACATATATATATATATATATATATATATATATATATATATATATATATGTATCATCATCCTCTTTCGGCTGTTCCCGTTAGGGGTCGCCACAGCAGATCACCTGTTTCCATTTCTTCCTGTGCTCTGCATCTTGATCTGTCACACCAACCACTTGCATGACCTCTCTCACCACATCCATAAATCTTATCTTAGGCCTTCCTCTTTTCCTTTTACCTGGTAGCTTCATCCTTAGCATCTTTTTTCCAATATACTCAACATCCCTTCTCAGCACATGTCCAAACCAGCATAATCGTGCCTCTCTGGCTTTGTCTCCAAATCTTCCAACCTGGGCTGACCTCTAATATACTTATTCCTAATCCTGTCCACCCTCGTCACACCCAGTGCAAATCTTAACATCTTTAATTCTGCCACATCCAGCTCAAACTATTGCCTTTTTGTCAATGCCACTGTCTCCAACCCACATAACATAGCTGGTCTCACTACCCTCTTGTAGACCTTCCCTTTCACTCTTACAGGTACTTGTCTGTCACAAATCACTCCTGACACTCTTCTCACCCAATCCATCCTGCCTATACTCTCTTCTTCACCTCTCTTCCACACTCACCGTTACTCTGAACTATTGACCCCAAGTATTTAAACTCATCCACCTTCGCCACCTCTACTCCTTGCATCCTCACCATTCCTGTAACCTCCCTCTCATTCACACACATATATTCTGTCTTAGTCCTGCTGACCTTCATTCCTCTTCTCTCTAGAGCATATCTCCATCTCTCCAGGGTCTCCTGCACCTGTTCCCTACTCTCACTACAGATCACAATGTCATCTGCAAACATCATAGTCCACGGGGACTCCTGTCTGATCTCATCTGTCAACCTGTCCATCACCATTGCAAATAAGAAAGGGCTCAGAGCTGATCCTTGATGTAACCCCACCTTCACCTTAAACGCATCCATCACTCCCACCGCAGACCTCACCACTGTCACACTATCCTCGTACACATCCTGTACCACTCTTACATACTTCTCTGACACTCCTGACTTCCTCATACAATACCACAGCTCCTCTCTAGGCACCCTGTCATATGCTTTCTCTAAGTCTACAAAAACACAATGCAACTCCTTCTGACATTCTCTGTACTTCTCCATCAACACTCTCAGAGCAAACATCGCATCTGTAGTGCTCTTTCCTGGCATGAAACCATAATGCTGATCACTAATCATCACGTTCCTTCTTAACCTTGCTTCCACTACAATTTCCCATAACTTCATGCTGTGACTGATCAATTTAATCCCTCTGTAGTTACTACAGCTCTGCACATCACCCTTATTCTTAAAATTCGGTACCAAAACACTTTTTCTCCATTCCTCAGGCATTCTCTCACTTTCCAAGATTTCATTAAACAATCTGGTTAAAAATTCCACTGCCATTTCACCTAAACACCTCCATGCTTCCACAGGTATGTCATCTGGACCAACAGCCTCTCCATTCTTCATTCTCTTCATAGCTAGCCTTACTTCCTCCTTGCTAATCCATTGTACTTCATGATTCACTATCCCTACATCATCCAACCTTCTCTCCCTCTCATTCTCTTCATTCATCAACTCCTCAAAGTACTCTTTCCATCTCCTCAATACACTCTCCTCGCTTGTGAGTATGTTTCCCTCATTATCCTTTATCACCTTTACCTGCTGCACATCTTTCCTAGCTCGGTCCCTCTATTTAGCCAATTGGTACAGGTCCTTTTCTCCCTCCTTAGTGTCCAACCTTTCATACAACTCTTCATATGCCTTATCCTTAGCCTTCGCCACCTCTCCCTTTGCCATGCCCCTCATCTCCTTATACTTTTGTCTACTTTCTTCATCTCTCTGACAATCCCACTTCTTCTTTGCCAACCTCTTTCGCTGAATACTCTACAGTACTTCCTCATTCCACCACCATGTCTCCTTGTTGTCCATCCTCTATCCAGATGTCATACCAAGCACCTTTCTAGCCGTCTACCTTACTAGCTCTGCTGTAGTTACCCAGCTATTTGGTAGCTCTTCACTGCCACCCAGTGCCTGGCTTAACTCATCCCTGAACTCCACCTCACAATTACCCTTTTTCAATTTCCACAATTTGATCCTTGGTGCTGCCCTCACACTCCTCCTCCTCTTCTGTATCACCAACGTCATCCTACAAACCACCAACCTATGCTGCCTAACTGCAGTTTCTCCGGTCGCCACTTTACAGTCTCCAATCTCCTTGTATTGAGGCAAAATAGTTTTTGAGCTTTAGGGAGGTAAGATATCTTCTTCCCATAAGGAAAAATGATTGACCACAGAGAAAGCTGGTACTTGTGAGTAACAAAGTTGCTATCTGAGAATCCTAAAAAATCAGGAAAAAAGAAGCATGCACTATAGATCATTTAAGATGATACTTCAGAGACAAAAACAAAGAGATGAGTGATCTGACTTGGCTCTTTTAAGAGTGAAAGCACTCATCTATCTGTTTTTCAATAATGCAACAGACTCTATTTAATGCTATATATATATAACCACAATAGCAGAGTATCCTTCAAACCACAGTAGCAAAAACGTCAATGATGTCTTTTCTTATGTTCACCGAACGTTTTTTATTCCAGAATGGATAGCATACAATCTCTTAGCGCCTCGGCTGCAACCAGCCTTTACAGAGTAAAAATCTTGTTCATCAAATTTTCATTTTATATACACAGCATTACTTAATTAATTAATTACATTCAATTAGCTTAAAATCAATAAAAGAAGCTTTTTCTTAAAACTAAAACATTTCTAAATAAAACTTTGCCAATTGCATTCCTTATTTAAACCATTAGGTTATAAAGTATTATGTTGTATCTTGTTGTATCTTTTGGCTTTTCCCGGTTAAGGGTCGCCACAGCGGAACTCCGGTCAGCTAATGATTGTTAGTTGATTTTTACATGCCGAGTTACCAGCCCTGACGTACAACCTTCAACGAAGGTATGCCCATTCACGCATGTTTCCACGCAGAAGACGCTCTAGCTGAGAATCGAACTGGACAGTGTCTTACTGTGAGGTGACAACGCTACCGCAGCACCACCACCGCGGGTATAGGTTGTAAAGTATTATATTTAATAATAAAAATCGATTCTTTTTTCCTGACTAAATGTTTTAACATTTCTTCACTGGCAAAATATTGCAAAACCTGCTCTAAAACTGTTACTTTTAAGTTTTCCGCTATGGGACTTATAACTTTTATATATGTTATTTTATTAAATTTATAATAATAATAATAATAATAAATAATAATAATAATTAATAATAATTTATTTATTATGTTATTGTATTTTAGATATGTTCTTTTATTCTTTCACTTAAACTTCTTTTAGTCTCACCTATATAATAGTTTTTACAAGAAAATCCTATGGCATAAATAATTCCCCTACTTGCACAAGAGAAAATTCCTTGAGTTTCAAACTTCTTTTCATTTATTTTCTCAAAAATTGGCACTATAAATTGACAAATCGAACATTTTCTGTTTTAGCCTTAAGAAAAAGCTTCTTTTATTGATTTTAAGCTAATTGAATGTAATTGATTAATTAAGTAATGCTGTGTATATAAAAATGAAAATTTGATGAACAAGATTTCTACTCTGTACAGGCTGGTTGTGGCTGAGGTGCTAAGAGATTGTATACTATCTATTGTGGAATAAAAAACGTTCGGTGAACATAAGAACAAGCCATCGTCTATTTAATGCTATGTTTGTCGCTAACCTTATGTTTTTTTTTGGTACATGACTATAAACTGCACTTGGTTTCTGTACATAGGTTGATGTTTTATAGTTTGATGGTTGTAACTTTCATTAAGTTTTGGTTTTGATATTTTTATGATGAATTGTATAGGCTGTAAAAACACACACACACATATAGATGCGTGTTTATATATATCTATATCTATCTATACACACACACACACACACACACATATATATATATATATATATATATATATATATATATATATATATATATGCACACACACACACACACACACACACACACACACACACACACACACACACACACACACACACACATATATATATATATATATATATATATATATATATATATATATATACATATAAATTACCAAAGTAAACCCGGTTGAAACAAGAAATCCTGGAAAGAGAGGGCTTATGACTGTTAGCCTTAATAGGTGTTTGCTGATAAGGTGAGGCATTATGGCAGTTGGGCAGTAAATAATGGTTCAAGTATTTATTTTTTCTTCAGTAGGAGATAATGGCCAGGAATCAGAAAGAAGCCCAGCTGTGACTGGTAAAGTTATGGCTAAAAGGGCCTGTTAGTGCAACTACACATACCAAAGATTCAGGGATGCATTATTCGTAATGAAGAAAGATTTCATTATCAGCAAATCTGCACATCGCTGAATTGCTTGGTTATTACTGTAAGCATTAGCAGGGCCTTTTCTACAGCCTTTGCAGTAAGCACCTTTGTTTGCTGATGCATCCTCTTTACACAGGCACCCCCTTTATTCATTCCCTATGCACATACACATCCAAGCGCGCACACACACACACACACACACACACACACACACACACACACACACACACACACACACACACACACACACACACACAGACATCCCCATACTTGTTAACAGCCCCTAATTTTATAGAACGGCCCTGATTTATTACCCATTGTAAATTATGAAATATTGTAATCATTTTCAGTGGATTAGAGTAATATGTAAAAATACTCCCACCTGACTTCTAGTGTTCCTCCTCCCCAGTTTTGTCTGGAAGTTTTGCACATAGCCCCTGTACATCACAGACCGTTATAGACTGTCCGTATAATACCATACACTAGAGATTCATACTTTTTGTGTTCCTAATATTTGTACTGCAAGACTTGAGTTTTGCTAACTTTTCTAAGTAGATTATGGTAATTTGAAAGAGTGCCTCTGGTAGCGTCTCTGGTGTCTAATGTTCCCCCACACATCTTTTGTGCTGCAAAATCTGTTGTTCTATTAGTTTTTTACTCAGTGTGTCATTATATGGCATAATCTTCCCTGGTGTATAGAGTCACTCCCATTATGTTCACTGCTTGTTAGTTTAGGGAGAAGTAAGTGATATGTAAGTCTCTCACCCTCACAGACATACACATATAGATAAACACACCACTGTCTATCCATTACACTCCTCAGGACATACCTCTAACATGATCTCACCCACTAAAAGTAATGGGTGAATGCAAACTTTTGGCTGAGTTAATTACCATGGCTGGCAGTGAGGCTTTACACAACTGAGTGGTTCTATGAATTTTTCAGTTGTGTGTAGCACTTACCAAAAGCATTTCTTGGGGAAGAGTGCATGGCTAATTACCATATGCTTCTTCTCCAGAATGCCTCATTTACATTTCCAGTAGGCCAGAGACACATCTCACAGTAATGCTGCATCTCTTCAAGGTAAGCACTATGGTAGAGCTGTCTAAGAATTGGGGAAGGCTACTGCCAGTGTTAAAAAGGGCTTACCACTGGTAAACTTTCTGAATCGTGGCCAGTGTTTCAATGACGGACGGATAGCAATAAGTTTTCATTTCATGTAACTTTTTTGGTAGCAGTACAAGTAGAATTAATAGATGACTCTCATTTTTACATCATCGCTTTCTTTCCCATTGTGAAGGAGAAAATGTAAGCAAGGCTAACTTTTCTCGGTCAGGTGTCTTGAAAAAGCAGTTTTGAGGAAGCAATGTAAGATTGTAATAAACTGCATACCTAGAAGATATTAATCCAGTAGCTGTTAATGTTACAGCGACATAACTAGTGCAACATGTAAGAAAATGTCTTGCAAATGTATCAGTATTTGTAAATTGTATTTGTTGCTAAAGTGTTTTGTTCAGTGAGAATTATTCCTGGTTTTCCTTATCATTTAAAACAAGTTGACTGGTAGGCATTTCAGCATCAAACAGTTATTTGCTAGTATGCTTCATCTTGAGACCAGAAGCTTTTGTTTTGATTGAGAATGTCTTTTTTTCTGGAAAACAGGAGAAGCTTTATTTGTTTTATTTTTTTTATTTCAATACAGATACATTTAACTGTAATTTTTACTGTTTGCAGGAACAAAGAGATGTGCTGTGCTGTTTTATGCTTTCCTGTATAATTATTTGGCAGAGAAGGTTTATCTGATTCATATATTTTTTTATTATTTTCTTTATTTTTACTGTTTGTTGGTATAAAGGGACAGCTTATAGCCAAGGCACACTCTAGCCCTCATTTCAAACCATTCTGTGTTGTTTTGTTCTTTTCTGTGCAATTGCTTGGTAGGAGAAACTTTGATTCATATTTTATTTTTATCTCTTATTTTTATGCTTGCTTGCTTGAAGAAAGGGGCAGATTCTAACCCTCATCTCAAACCTTGTTGTGTCTTTATGCTTTCCCACATAATTGTTGTCGGGATAAGCTTTATTTGGCTCATACTTCATTTCTTATTTCTACTGTCCTTTGGTAGAAAGTGATGTGAGCATTGTGCAAAACTAGCACAGATGGTATGGTGTGGTGAGGCTGGAAAATTACTTTTTAAAGTACTTTATGAAGCATTTACCTTTTTATAAGGTTGGCTCAGCTGTTGTGTCTATAATAAGGATGTTTCATTTAATATTGTCTTGTATATTGATTGTAGGATTTCTTAACTGCTATATTAAGTTAAAATGCATTATGTTCTCTACTGTCTTTTTATTTTTTTTACTTTCCGCTGGTCACAGTTGATTGTTGCACTTTATAACCAATAGCTGAGCTGAGCTACATCCTTGAACTGCACTAGTACAGAAGTGCTAAGTGGACACCAGTTTTATATTTAGGTTAAGCACAATGAATTGATGTCTACTTGACATTGTTTTATAATTTTCTACTATATTTATTTAATCACATAAAGCAGTGGGGGTAGGCCAGACTTAGTCTGGCTGTAATCTTTACAGGAGGAAGGTGTATTGAGTCAGTGTTTTAAATATAAAACATACAGTACCAAGGGAGTCCCTTATAAAATGCTGACACCCCAGTTTTAAAAAAAAAGTACTTACTTGAATCAAAACTGTACATCTTAACACAGGATACTAATTGCATGCATGTACCTGCCAAACAATCTTCAAAGGATTTAACCATCTCTGTCACATAAACAGACACTGCTGATTCATCCACTAGGCTCAAACTATATGGGGTGAATATCTAATCCTCCTGCTAGTTGTCACTGATGTGGACAGATTTGCCTCCCTCTATCAAGAATGGAAAAGCCAGCAACAACCTTTCATTCCCATCATACCTCTCCATCTCCTATATGCACCTGAGCTGCTATTCGAACCTGGATCTCTGTGACATAATCAGTGCTTTATCCATGTAATATTGTAACTAGTGTTGTACAGCATGACAAAGGCAAAGCACATTCTGCTGGGATTTTCGGGACTGTACTGCAGATTTCTACCTGATGTAGACAACTGACTAGCCCCTTTCAGAAGTCCAAACAACTCTTAAATGATCCATGTTTCACAATATGTCATAATGCACATGACTTACATCACCATGTGGATATAGTGTTCTGGGGTTGTTGATCACAAGTCCAGTGACTATCACATCTGTAATGGATAAAAAGATGTGTTTAAAGTAATCAATATACTGCATAAGTTCTCTCTGGCTGTGCAAAACTTACTCAGCATGAGACGATGTGAGGTATTGCCAGCTATGCCAGAAGTAGGGCAGTGGATGTGTAACATATGCCAGCACAGCTAGATGGAATTTAGTAAAGAACTATATGTTAATTGAGTATCAAACTAATTTGTACAGATGCTTGTATTAAAAACGGATTTATAAAGTTGCTTGTGTTAAAAATGTACCAACAGTGGATCCTGATTATATTGTAACTGTGTGTGTATATATATATATATATATATATATATATATATATATATATATATATATATATATATATATATATATATATATATATATATATATAGCTAACTCTGGAAAATAGTAAGAAATTAAATTACTAAGCCTAGGCCGTAAAAATGTTATCTCACAATTTTTAGTGAAGCCAGAGACTCGATGTCTGTAAGAAGCATGATTTGTTAGTCTCTGTAGGAGGAGTAGAAGTTTTTGACTTCCAGAAGCTGCACCAGATCTGAGCAATGCTCTTGTGTGTGTATTATTGACATGTAAGTGGTAAATCCTGGCAGTTTGTTAGCAATGGGGGGGGGGGTTGCATTGGAACCAGAAGTCAGATGACCAGATGTATGTGATGTCATTCTGTACAGAAATAATGTTTTAATATTAAGTGAGACAGAAGTCTCAGGGCATTCTGTTTCTTGGAACCTGACATAAAAGGATCCCTCACCTACTTCATCTTGCCTTGCTCTATTAAGTAAGTAGGAACAGCAATTCTCAAAACCAGTCAGGAAAATATAGTGAGAATAGTTAGGTATTGTTTTTCTAAAACTGCGTGAATCTTTCGAGCTGCTCTATTTTTAATATTTCCTGTGGCTGAAATTTTGGTATTTACTATAAATAGATGTTTTGTATTTTCATATTCTTTTATTATTTATTATTAAATATATTTAAACTTTTCATTGTGGCTGGTTCTTCGGAGAATATTTTAACCTTTGAGAGTAGTTATATTTTGGTGACACTGTGGCCACTCCTGAAGCCTGGCTGTTTGGTCAACATTATCATTTGTATTAATATTAATTTCACTCAGTAGAATTGGGTACCTTTCCAAGAGACTTAGGTAGCTGGCTTTGTAGTGTCTAGTAGCAGTGATAACTACTTTATAGCCTGGGCAAAGGGGGGCACAGCAGTTAAATCTGTGCCATCATTCCCAGGTATGTGTGTGAGTGTGTGTGTGTGTGTGTGTGTGTGTGTGTGTGTGTGTGTGTGTGTGTGTGTGTGTGTGTGTGAAAATCAAATCTCACAGTGTGTGTGTCAGCTACTTGGGGCAGGGACACGAAGCACTGGTTTTACAGAGAGGGTGCTGGAGGACTTGGCTTGGACACTCAGCGGAGGACTTAACCCTATAGTTATGCTAGTGGGGATCCTTATTGGGGCCCTGGAGAGAGATAGATATAAAGAAATCAAGACCCCAGGCTGTCTGTGTTCCCTGTGTGGTCTTAAGGGAAATTGTGCTTGATGCAGAGAGGTCTGCATCTGGAAATACTGAGTGTATCCATTTCTATTCCAAGTGAACACACCTCTCCAGTGTCAGGGATAAGGATAAGCCTCCATGATTACTGCCCCAGAGTGGCGATGTTACATAGCACATCACAGTTTGTCACTAGTGTTTGGTGCTCTCATACTTATCATTTAACTTGCCATATGTGATCACTTAATAGTTGAATGCTTCATAAAGGTTATGACTTGTGCAGACAATATTCCCACAATAATGTACACAGACATTAGTGATGATAGCAGCAGCACTGTATGCAATGTAACAAGTCCATTAAGGGAGTGATAAAGCTTACAGATTCTGTGTTTGATCTCCTTGGGCACTTTGGGATACTGACACTCAGAAAAGTAAACCTATTTTGCCAAATACTACTGCTAGATCTTTTACTGAGGGGAATGCCTGCATACAGGTGTAATATTCCAGGAAAGTATCAGGGGAATTTTAATTGCTTAGCCACATACCTCAATAAAAAGACAAGGAAATATCATGTATTCAAGATGATGATACTTCAGAGATGCACAGAGAATACTTCTTAGACATCTGGGATGGTCCTTTTTCCAGGATACAGATGTTTGTTTCTAGCTGTGTGGATCATCAATGTTCTCTTCTTTGAATCAATTCCACATAGTACATCACCAAGTCAGATACAAAGAGTGTCTTTGTCTACCCTGCATAACAAGCTATCACTTATTTACTCATGGAGGTTAAACATTGCTTAGCACAGAACTGCCAACAAATGTACAGTTTCAGTGAGTTTGCAAGGACTGGGTAAATGTCCTGGTCTGGAATTCAAGGCATGTGACTTTCTAAGGCAAAATGCAGCATATGTTGAAAGTAGCTTTTCTGATTGCTTGTTGGATGACTATATACTCAAAATACATAAAATGAGTTGCAAGCTGATTGTGCGTGCTTGTATATCACTTCCCAAAGATGTGTAGCTGTTGATACCCAGAAGGATAATGCAACTATAGGAACACATGCAAAGATGTATATCCTGGTGTGCCAATAAATGCTATTGGAATGGATATCAGCAACAATCAGGATGCACTATGTAGGATAAAAGAAAGAGGCATGTGTCTCAGGCAAGCACCTAGCATCATCACTAGGCAGAGAAGTTAAGCTATACAATAAATTCCACCTTGAAAAATGCCAACCAGTGTACATAATAGAGGATTACATCTACCACAAATAAAGGCAAGTGCTAGAAAAGAAGTACCAGACGTGTAAGTAAACACAATGGATAGTGAAATGGATTTGTAGTGAGAAAATCCATTCCTTCAGAAAATGGGCCACTCTTACCCACAAGCTATTTTCATGCCCTAGATTTCAAAACAGTACCAGTGTGTGGTACTCCTTCTAACCAAGAAAAGGGAGGCATCCAAATGCTCAGATACAGTTATAAAGATCCTAGCTGGTGTTATGATGAATTTCAATGGGGAGGTGAGTTTGGCATGCCTTACAAAAAGAATGTCCACTATATGGTGAAATTTTGTAGAAATTTATGCACTTTGGATATCATACCATGAGAAAACAATTCCAAGGAGTGTTGCAAATCTCAGAGAAGTCAGGTGCTTTCATTGCATAGTACGTCTGAGAAGGCCAAGTGCATTTCCTGCTTCTGACAAGTAGCAGCAGTAATTAAGACCAAACATAGACATACTACTATATCACAGATCACATGTGTCAGATTACTCTACATAATGATTCATCTGTAAAGAATTAATGTCTTTGTTACCTTCTCTACAAAGCAAAGGCATGTTCACTGACATATGAGGCCATCTTTTCTGGGTTTGCATAATCTGGTTTATTCTCTGGAATGTACTATTGTTTCACATAAGATTATCACTGACTCTGTGTATGTGTACTAAGTATATAGCCACGCAAGATACAAATTCTATAGGCAGGCAGTGTGGATGCTATTAAGATCTGTGCAGGAATGTGAGAAAAGTGTACAGAGGTTTAGTAGTGCAGTATTTCATAGACCCGGGGTTGGGAGGGTGGCCTAATGGTTAAGGTGTTTGCCTTACAAACACAAGGTGCAGTGTTTGAGTCTCACAAGGGATAACTGGCTAGGCTTACAATGGCTCGCAAGGGCAGTTAGCTTAGTACTAACCTATGAACCATAAAATGCACAAATTGACTGGTTTGTGTTTAAAAATCGAGTATACTTGAACCATATTTCATAGACCCATGCTTTGCACTACAGATAAAGCCACTGCCTACATTTCATGAGTCTGGTAACATACTTGCTGTAGTAGTACAGCTGCAAGGAGCTCTCTGACAATACTAAAAATCTCCAACTGCAATAAGAAATTGGGAGAAGCATGACAAGGCATTGCCTGTTCTCCTTTCGGGAGAGGTGGGTGTAGGAACATGATAGAGGTGGATAACTAATTTCACTACCAGCATTTATGATATTGCTGCTGTGATATGAGCTGGTGCTGCAGTAGGTGAGCAGGCGACAAGGCACACACAACCATGCCAGTGGAAATATTTATGTCATGTTGCTTCAATGTGATGGCCAACTTCTTCACTCCTCTCCACGTGTCATGGACATTCACGACCATTTTGCTGATGCTGTTTTTGTTGTTTTGGGGGGACATTATTGACTTGATTTCTATGAGGCCTTTTTGTTTAGATAAATGAGACCCAGTTGACAAAGGGACATATCTGGGGTACTCCCAAGATGTCATGGTTTCAGGAAGAAAAGGTGCTATGGGGTAGCCAGGGATTTGAATTCAGCAGGTGGCCAAAGGACAACAAGTACGCTTTGTGCTCAAGCAAAATAGGTTCATAGGTTCATAGGTAGGTACTAGGCTATCTGCCCAAAGGCATTTATAAGCCTAGCTAGAATGCATTGGCTTTCGCCGCCTCCTAGATTAGTTCCCTGTGCCTCTGTCCAGCAGAGCCACTGAAGTGATCCCTGGGGTAAACTTTCTGTTTCCCATCCACTTGTCAAGGTTTCTCTTGAAGAGTGCTAGCGAGGAGCTCTGCCTAATGTAGATTGGAATCTTGTTCCAAAGCATGGGAAATCTCTGGGACAGGAATCTATCCCTCCAGCACGTCTTATTTATTGTTGTGGTGAGGTTTAGATCCCTAGAGCGTGTGTCTCGAGGGGATAAAATTTTCTTTAGGTGGAGCATGTCCATTAATTCTGGATTGGACATGGCCTTATATGTCAGGCAGAGATCATCTCTGAGAAGGCGGCATGCAACCGAGTACAGCTGGAGTTTCTTCAGTCGAGTTGCATAGGGCATCTGTTTGAGGCCAGTGATCATCTTGGTGAGGTACTTCTGTGGTCTTTCCAGCTGTTGCAGGTGTCTTGTAAGGTACATCCCAAATGGGGCATTGTACTCTATGATGGGTCTGATGAGTGATGAGTAGAGGGGCACAATGACCTCTTTTGATATGGATGCAAACCCTTTTGTGATTAGGTGGGCCACATAGAAGGATTTTCTAACCACTTTGGCAATGTGATTATCAAAGGAGAGATTACTATGTACTTGGGCCCCCAGATCCCTTATTACATTTTTCGTATTTAGGGGACTACCACCTATGTCGTAGTTTGTGGGTACTTTGTTATTTCCAAAGGGAATAACTATGCACTTTTTGGCATTTAGCTTGAGGCCATGATTTTGACACCAGGTATCCGTTTCAGTGAGACCCTTTTGGAGGATGTCTGTGTCAGCCAGTGAGTCAATTATAGCCCCTTGTTTGCAGTTGTCTGTGAACTTGGTCAGCCATAGTCCTCTTGTCCTTGTCTGTACCTCTGAGAAGTATATGCTGAACAGGAGGGGTCCTAGAACTGAGCCCTGGGGAATGCCACTTGTAACCAGTTTAGAGTCAGACCTAGCTCCCGCAACTTTCACCATGTGGGTTCTGTCTATGAGCCAATTGGCAACCCATCTTGTGACATAGGGGTTTATGTTCAGGCTGGTGAGCTTGTCTATAATACCAGAATGGGGAATGGTGTCAAAGACCTTTGCAAGATCTAGGTAGGCTGTGTGTACCACCTTTCCCTTGTCTATAGCCTTGGTAACTTTCTCAAAAAAGTCCACCAGGTTAAGGAGGCATGATCTGCCCTTAACAAAGCCGAACTGGGTAGGGTCCGGTGTTTGGAGGCTCCCAATGTCTCTGTTAATGAGTTCCATGATGATGCGCTCCATAGCCTTGCAGAGCAAGCTAGTCAGGATTATAGGGCGATAGTTCCTGGGGTCTGTTGTGGCCCCACCTTTGTGGAGCGGAATAACTGTTGCTGTGCACCTCTTTATGGGTACGTAGCCTGTGGAGAGGCTGAGTTTGAACAGTGTGTTTAGGTGAGGGGTTAATTCATCTTTGAGCTCATGTAGGACACAGCCTGGGACACTGTCCGGTTCCATTGATGCTGTGCTTTTGGCTTTGGAGAGGGCTATTTTAACCTGAGTGTCTGTGATTTCAGGAGCTCTACATTCTTCTGGTATGGTTATGGGCCATTTTGGGGGTGAGAGGGGGATGAAGTTTGCACTGAACCTGTCTGCCAGGATGTTGGCAATATCAGTTGGTTCAGTGTATTTTGTGCCATTCTACACCAACTCTGAGCAGATCTGAGCATTGCCACTTAGATTCTTGACATAGCTAAAGAATGCCTTGTGGTTATCTTTGGAGTCCTGGGCAAGTTTTCTTTCAAAGCTCGCCTTGGACAATTTTATGAGGGATCGTAGTTTCTTGCTGATACTGATCAGATATATCTTCCCTTCTTGGCATTTTACTGTTTTCTGTACTAGTTTCCTCCTTCTATTGTATAGCTTGTTTATGGCAGGGGTCCACCAGATTGGTTTCCTTTTCTTGGAGGAGTGAGTCTTGGTTTTGCTTGGGATAGCATGATCCATGCATTCTTGTAGGTGCCAGTAGAATGCATTAGTAAAGGATTTTGCAGCTTGGACAGCATTATCCTTTAGCATGGGGGCTTTGAGACTTTCCACCTCCATCTTAAGTAACGTGAAGTTTGCTTTTGAAAAGTTTTTCACAGTGGTTTCCTTGCCCAGGGGTGGGGGAGGAATGTGGATATCCAAAGTGATTTGTTTATGGTCAGATCTAACCAGCGAGGGATTGACCTCCAGTGTGGAACACCGGTTGCCCATGTTGGTGATAACCAGGTCCAATATGTTGTCACCTCTGGTGGGAGTGTTGATCAGTTGTTCCAGGGTGTTTGAGTTTATAAATTCTAGGAAATGTTGGGCAAGGGAGTTAGTACTTGATTAGTTCTCCAAGTTAATGTTTGGGTAGTTGAAATCACCCAATATTAGGGTGTTTGGTAGGACCTTTATGTTACCCAGTGTTTCCAGAAATGCGGAATGGGGGGTCCTGGGACATGGTGGGTGATCTGTAGCAAGCTACAATTTGAATTGCAGTTTTGCCCATTGTTAGTTGCACGTGGATAATCTCTGAAGCATTGTGCTGTGCCACTAACCTGGAGGTGTGGGTATCCTTGATGAATATGGACACTCCTCTGCCTTTTGTATTTCGGTCTGGGTTCTGTGGCCGAAATGTATGGTATGAGTTGTAGCCTGGTAGTGCTGGGGTGCTGTCTGGAGCCTTAAACCAGGTTTCTGTTACTGCACATATATCAGGTTTCTCCATATTGAGGAGTGCCTCTAGTGCATGCATTTTGAGGTTTAGACTGCTAGCATTGAGCAGTATTACCCTCAGATTTTTGTTACTTGTGCTATTTACGGCAGTGAGTTTGTCTTTTGAGCCTTGCCTAAAAAAGGCAATATGGGGGTGGAAAGAGCCTTGGCCAGTATACGAAAACCTAAGGGTGACAGGTGCAAGCCATCTCTAGCGAAGCAGCGTGGCCTGTCGAGCATGTAATCCCAGGCAGACAGACACTGGATCCCCTTTGAATGACACCAGAAACGTAGCCAATTGTTGAAATTGATACATTTTTCTTTATACTGTGGTATCGTTCTTGGTGAGGGCAGGATGCTACTCAGGGTCAGGGTCATACCGGCCAGGGCTACGTGATCAGAGAGCTCTTCCATGTCTCTTTTCATGTAGTCCGGGGAGGTATGGCTCAGGTCGTTCACATCAACATGGACAATGACAGAGTCATATTTGTACTTGTTCTGGAGTGACCTGAGTGCTTGTGTTATGTGGCAGATCCTGGCACCCAACAGGCAGCTAACAGTAACCTTCTCCTTATTCAGCCTAGTGAGTGGGATGTCAGTGTGCCTGACTATAGAGTCACCTATTACTAGTATGTTGGGTGTGTTATTTTGCATTGAGGGCTATGATTGCATGGCACACTGGTTTTGTGAAGTATGTGTTTCATTGTTTGTGTTTGGGGGTGGAGGTTGCTTAGATGTCTGCTTTGGAGGGCTCTGTTGCTTTTGCAGATTTTTATGTAGAGCCTCCGAGTATGTTTTCATGTATTTACGCGTGTTTTTTACCGGTGCTGGTTTAATGGGTCTATGTGAGACTGGTGGTGTGATGCCAGTATTTCCCTTTGCCTCTTGACTGTCTGATCCAGTCTTGGGTTGAGAGAGCATAGCCTCCAGTTTGGCTGTATAATTGCATCTCTCACATGTATTAGTGTTTGGTGGTAGGAGAAGAGGGTTGTCTCTGTACATGAGGCAGTTGTTACATTGCCTCAGAATGCCCAGATTCAGCAGTTGGACTGGAGGGTACACCTGAAACTGCCCTTTGGACATGCCTGGATAGGTACAGTAAACTGTTTTACTGAATGTCTGGTAAGGTCGAATAGAGAGCCTTGTCCTTCTGTAGTGCTAGGGTTTATAAGTGCTTGCTATGAGTTTTGAGCAGGTGCCGGGCTGAGAAATGAATGGCTTGAGTGCTTAAGTTGAAAGTTTGTCTAGTTCCAAGGGAAAAATTGAAGAGGAGACTTTGTGGAGCCGGGAGTAGTTATAACCTAGCTAACCAGTGCTGCCAGGCACGCAAAACTGGGCAAATGCGTTTTTTATAGCAGGGAAATGAAAGAGATAGAAATTAGCCCAAAATGGCCAATAAACTACTACTTTCTGACCTGAAACCACTCCTCCAGGGACAGATAAGCTGCTCAAAGCTCCCCTCTCTGACAGGTGAACAAAGAAACTTCCTTCTATCCAAGTAAGGTATGGGCAAACACAGAGATCTGTAACACAGCCCTGAATTCAGCACTAACCTGAAAACTGGACTATACTAGCCTAGAAAGGCAGGAAACAAGTATATATATTTTTTTCAGAAAAAAAGCAGATACAATCAAAAACACTTTAAATTTGCATAAAAAGATGCTTATTGTTATATATCTCATTTCAGAGTTGTAGTCAATGCCCCTAGTAATAAAGTAGGAAGAAACACAAATACAGTAAAAGCAGATGAATAAAGTGCAAATGTATATATATATATATATTTATATAAAAAACAATAGAAAACGAACAATCTGATTTAAACAAGTTACCCAGTTAACCAGAAAAAACTCAAAACTGAGCCCTGTTCCAGCAGTCTTCAATAAGACAAGCTCTAACTGCACACTCCCACTACTAAGGTGCAGGGGAACCTTCTCCAAAAAAGATGGTCTGGATCAGTGCTCAAGTTATACAAACAAAGCTAGATTCAGCAGGCCTGAATCTGGTCCTATGCTACAGCAACAAGGCGCACCAATTTCAGAAAGAAACAGTTCGAATATGTCTCATGACTGACAAAAAGAGGGGGAAAAAAAAGTATTAGAAATGCGCACACACACACACACACACACACACACACACACACACACACACACACACACACACACACACACACACACACACACACACACACACACACACACACACACACACACACACACACACACACACACACACACACACACACACACACACACGCACACGCACACGCACACACGCACACATGCATACACACCAACACACATTTTCCATATGTGATCCCATCTGTTTTACCATATATGCATCAACTTTGGTGGCTTACATCAGCACTTTTTTCACTGATGTGGACTGATGTCATTGGCTTTCAGAATAATGTAATTCAGTGATGTCACCAGTCCTTATACAACCAGTTAGAGTGGCTTTGCAGCATTTGCATTCTGGATCTTTATCCGCTACATGTTTCTTGTTCCACCTTATAAATACAGCCTCATCTGTTGAGGTATGACTTCCACATAATTCAGTGTGTGCGAGCTTTGTTTTCTGATATATTATATCTATGAATCAAGTAAAGCTTTTGGCATCTTACTCTGAGTGCCACTGTACATCATTGGACGTTCATGCCATTGGGAACCTTCACTATTAGATGGGTGACTCACCTGTGCATAATTTACTGTATGTCTACGAGTCTAACTTTTCATTTATATATATATATATATATATATATATATATTTTTTTTTTTTTTGCAGTCAGTGTGCTGCTTCTAATGACCTTGCATAATTTGCTGCTGAATCCCAGTCTGGTATCATTAGCATATAGAAATAAATCGGAGAATTTTCAGGGTTGTTATTATTATTATGTCTCCTATTAGAAGAAATGGAGGAGCCTATTTTGTTCAATTCATAAAAAGTGGAATTTCTCATAAAAAGGCTATGAATTTGAAATTTCATAAGCTTGAATATTCTGTTTACAGCATTTGTATTGCTGCAGCTGTGATTGCTGGAAATGTACAATAAATGTTGCGTACTTCCAGATGTTATCATATTAAAGTATGTAATAGCTTTTCAGCAATAAAATGCCGAGTGCATCATTGTTTATAAATATGTTTTAACACTTGCAACACAGTATTACATTACATGTGGTGTAAACCTAGGCAAAGATTCTGGCTTATGTGATGGAAGTGGACCAGTAAATGGCAAAAAAAAAAAAAAAGAAATGCAATGAAGTATGTCAATGACCCAGTAGGCATATTGCCTTCTCTTTGTATCCCTAATTAATACTAATTGCCTTTATGTATCTACTAATTGGAGTGCTGAATGAACAGATAAACTTCTTCTTTTATGATGGCAAAGGAATGAAAAATATTATGCAGATTAGTTTAATGCTCTAATATCCCCTAATGGATGCACCTTAGAAAATGTCACAAAATAGGAACGGAAAGTAATATATGCCTTTATCACAGCTATCCTGCATAGTGCCCATATTCATGAGGTAAGATATATCTTATTTTGCCATCACTTAATGCAACAAGCATTAGATTAATTTGAAAAAGGTAATCATCTTTGCAGAAGTATCTAGATTTCCAGTATGTCTGTTATAATTCCTGATTGAATGCTCCTGAAGACACTGAGAGGACAGATGGAGATGTATGCATAGGAAATCAACAGACTGTATACATCTGTGTTTTTATTTGCATTTTTATAATCATATTTCTGCTACTGTCTGAAATTAAAACAAGAGTCTTTCTTTACACAGTGGTGCCTGCATGCAAGACGCGACTGACTCTCTTTGCGCAATCTGCCCTTTACTAATGCTGTTTAAGTGATGTATTATTCAGGTGCCTCTTTACTAAAATGTCAGTGCTTTGAAGTTTTCTTTTTTTCACCCTGTTCATCAACTAAGAAAGGCAGATTATGGTTCAGTCTCCATTAATCAAAAGTAGTCCATACACAGCTATGTTTTAGAATTAGGTCTGGCATGCACTGTCTCCTGGGAGCTGGGAGTAGAGAGAGTACAAATGGGCTAGACAGAATTTACATGGAGTCCAGTTTTTTTTTTTCTGCAAGGCTGACATGCCCTGCATAGTATATAGAGCAGAAAGCTGTGCGATTATTACCACTAAATGATGAGTCAGCATTATGTGAACAGGCAGATGTATTAGCAGCTCTCTATCAAGGACACTGCAGAAAGGGCAGAACACTGCTGGAGACTGTAGATGGCATGAAATGGTACTCATTATTAAAAGGGTGTGCCTTTTATGAGTCTGGATGTTTTAACTGCTTCAAGCCTACCTAGAAAATGTGTCTTATAGATGCACACTACTGATTTTGGAAGGCCACTTCAAGGTGATATTATTCCTGTTTCTGGTACTAATATAGATCTTATGGAAGCTAGCAGCAGGAGACTGCAGTGCAGTTGTAACATTACACTTTTGCTGAGTTTCATTCATAAATATGTGTCTTGGTGTAGCATAGTTATAAGCACATATTGTATTTACTACTTTAACAAACACTATGCCTTTGAAGAAACAGTAGTAGGCCTGATAATATTACTTGTTCTCAGCAATAGTACATTATTTTACATTAATAATTTCATCATGTATGTATCTGCAGGATATGTTTAACTAACTGGTGCCTCTTCATGACAAATATTACACCTTATAACATTTACATTGTACCTAGTATTTATTTTTTTATTGATTTGATTTATGAAAACTGTCCATTTAACAACAGTGGATTTTGATATTGAGCAGTGCAACATATTGATTGATCATTTATTGATAAGCATACTTTATCATTTTATTCAAGGCACCACTTTCCCATGACCTTTCCCACCCACTTTTAGTGGTGTCCTTTGTCTTTTATTTTGGACCCCCTCTGGCAACAACTTGACTACTGCCCTATCAGTGGTCGAGACACATGATTGGGAAAGAGTACCCAGGTCAGGGATAGCACATGTCCTGCTGTCCGATGTGACTTATACTGCCTATAGAGAAGAGAACCAGCTAACCTCTCAATACACTAGCCACACGTCTGTAGCACTCCAAAACTGGGACACTTTACTGGAAACCAACCCATGTTAAAACGAATAACCACAGCATCAACTCCACTGTAATCACAGAAAAAAAGCTGTCTTGTGGTGCAGAGGGAAAAAGCCTTTACTGCACTACAGTCCACCAATGTTTTGAGTAGCAGCATAGATGCAGGGGGAGGATGGCATTCTGGGCTCACTGCAGTATATAGTACATGAGCCTGGCCATCTCTGTGCTGCATGAGCGATGAGCTGCTTATTTGGGAGGTTGTACATGTGGGGAAACATGCATAAACCTCTCAAGAGCAGAGCTAGCAAGGTTGGTCTGAGGGAGTGGGATATAGGGCATACTCCCTGGCAGCATCCTCAGTTTTATCACCTACACTGGACTATTTCTTGGGAGATAGTTGGGTGTGACAAGGAGGTAAAGATGGAAGTGAATTTACTTCCTAACAGGTTTTCTATTTTTTCTGTTTTCTGTTTTGCCAGACTCAGTGAAAGTGGCACGATTAACCACCAGTTCAGCACATTGCTGTGTGCTGCCCTTGAGGTTTCTGAAATAGCTGAAGAAGGCCTTATGGTTAACTTTCACCCGGGAGGCTATTTTAACCTCACAGCTGGCTTTATTTGACCTAAGTAGCCCTCTTAGTTACCTATTTAGTTTTGTAGAAAGTTCTTATTTTTATGGTAATTACCCTTTCTGATTTTTGCAATATTTGTTTACCGTTTGTTTTATATCCTGTTTACTTTGGGATGTGACCATGGTGTTTTTTTTTCTGTGGCTAGTTCTGGGCTTTCTTCTGGTAGGTACTGCAGCCTCTGTGCAGCTACTGACATGGTTATACAGAGTTTCTAAGAACAATTCATCACTGGCTGATGTGTTCTATGGATTTGGAGAGGCATTGAACTTTAACAAACCATCACTTACTGAAAGGTAGTTTGTTTTGGAATAGTTAATAAATGTCACTGATTTTACTGGGGTTACAGAGGTGATTTTGATTTTGAAGGAAATGGCTTTATGTTCAGACCTTACCAGAGAGGATGAGACATTGAGGTGGGCAGCATTCTTCTATATTTGTGAGTACAAGGTCCAGTATGTTGGAGCCTGTAGTGGTCATTTTCACTATTTGGTTAAGGGTGTTTGTATTTACAAAGTCCAAGAATCTCTCTTTCTGTAGATTTGAGGCCATGTAGAATTCCCAGTCTGTAGAGGGGTAATTAAAGTCTTCCATGAGTAGAGTGTTTGGTTGGATGATAAGTGTCTCCAGTAGATCCAAGTATGCATTGTGAGTTTCTTGGGACAAGGAGAGTGACCTGTATCTGGCTAGGATATAGTATGGGAATTTAAATATGGTGATTTGCACATGGAGGAACTCCAGTGTGTCATCCTCTTTGTCCAATCTAGAGATATGCTTATTATTGATATTTATTGAGACACCTCCTCATTTAGCCCTTGTCTGTGCAGTGAGTGATCTAAAAATGTTAAAGGTACTGAAACTTTTCCCGTCTGAGGTACCCTCTATTGCTTTAAACAATGTCCCACAAATATAGATTATCTGGAATCTTATAGTAAGGTAAACTCTTAATGCAGCTGACATGGAACAACTGTTCCACCCTCTTCTCACATTCATAAATGTGGATTATATGGGATCTTTACCAATGTAAAGCTCATTTCAGATTCCAGGTCTAAAGTTTACAATCATTGGTCATAGCCATCAAATGTAACTTATTTTGAGGAGAATTTCTTTGTTCCCTACAAAACATTCCTAACATTTTCTTTTTACAAAGAAAGCCTCTATGAATGACTCCTATAGTAACTCCATGAACAGCCATCAGCACCCAAAAAGTTTAGTAGGCAAGTAGGGAACAGAGGTTGATTGCTAGACCTTTCTCCTGTATCTTGTACACCTGTGGCAATTTAGAGTCATGAATCTGACTACTGCATGTGTTTTGGATATGGGAGAAGAAGATACCACACAAACAAAACCCTCATAAACTAACAGAGGGCATGCAGACACTGCAGAGAAGGCATCAAACCTGTGAATCCAGATGAAGAACAACTTGCAGTGAGATCAGAATGTTACTCACTTCACCATTGTGATGTCATTGGTGCTACTATCTGGTACATTGTATTCCATTTTCTAATAACATTTTGGTATAGATTATTTATTTTTTTATTTTATTTATATTTGTTTACTGAAATAGAGGTCTGACCACAACTGACCACTTTTCTGCTCAGTCTGGGAGTATACTAGTTCTAGATAAATGAACAAACAGAAACATTAATATATAAATGCTGCATTGTAATAGCAGAGTTAATGATGTCTATATAATCAGCTAAAGTTTCTTCCAAAACATAAAGACATCAGATTATCGCAATCAGTAAATGTTAATTAATAATTAATATTATTAAACATTAATAATAATGACACACATTAATTATGTTGTAAGGTTCCTATCTAAAGCTGATGGTAAATGTGCATCTAGTAACCCTACACAGACCAAACAGAAAAGTAGTACAGTGTCTTTACTCCTACACTGTAGCAAAACTCTGAAATGCCCTACCAACCAGCATCAGAGCAATTGCAAACCACAGAAATTTCAAACTCACACTAAAAAATACCCACCAAGATTCTAGCATCTGCCCCTGTTCCAAAATGATGCAGCAGTCCCTGTTCCAGTCGACCTAGCTACCCCGTTCCTACCCCCTCCCTACTTTCCACTCCTTTAACTCTTTATACCTAGCTACCCCTTCCTACCCTCTTCCTACCCCCTCCCTACCTTCCACTCCTTTAACTCTGTATATCTCCTCCTTCCACCCCCACCCCTTCCCCTTTTTCATTTGTCCTACTTTACCCTACCTTCCTTGCATCCCCCCCTTAAGAGACACAGTGGCCTGATTCTTTGAGTCCTGACCACAAAAATTAAGCTCCCCCATTTCCTCTCTTCAGATTAGATGGTAGTCTTACTAACGTACTTTAGCTAACTTTTACTTTCTCTCAACCTCTTTTCCAGAGGTCTACCTGCAATCAGCCTAATCACCTTTGTAGACCTCCTTTCAAACTATACAATCTTTCATCATAATATATACAATCAGCCTACCAAAAAGGATTCAAATAAGATAAACTAACTGTATTAACCTAGTATCTCTGTATTTTTGACTGCGCAATTTAAGAACTACTACTTAGTAAACTGCACTCCCACTTGGAAATGTAATGACCACTGGACTTTATTTAGTCAAATGTTTTTACTTTGTGGAGGATATCATTGTACTTTATTTTGTGAATTTTATTTTTTTTTTTTACTTTGTGGAGCTTTTCTCCCCGGGCCTTTGCTGAAAATGGGTTCCTGACCGAGTCGGGCTTTCCCGGTCAACAGATGTCAAATAAATAAATACATACATACATACATACATTGAGAGCCTCTGGTCACATTTGAAAGCCTAAAGGTTATCTTGGAATGTCAACTAATAGTATTCTAACTACTGAAAAATGTTATTTTTACCTGGAGACAACTTTTGCACATATTTCACTTATATTTATTTGCTCCCTCCCTTTCTTGTCATGTATCCTTCATAGAGTGCTTCCTATTAGGAAAAATACATCCACTTGTAAATGATCAGTCTGCCCTTGCTTATTAATAACATTAAGAAGTGACACTTCTAATTTATATGCATTTTTTTAATTTTAGAACTATCCTCCTAAAGTACAGCCAGAAAACACGTTTTTTAACTCAAAGCCTTGCCCTACTTGATAAGATCTACTTTTTTTTGTTGTGTCATTCAGCTTTTCCTGGTTAGGAGTCACCACAGCGGAACTCCGGTCCGCTAATGATTGGCAGTAGATTTTTACATGCTGAGTTGCCGGCCCTGATGCACAACCTTCAACGAAGGTACGCCCATTCACGCATGTCTCCACACAGAAGACGCTCTAGCTGAGAATCAAACATGACAAGGCCTTACTGTGAGACGGCAATGCTACCGCAGCACCACCACCGCACTTGATAAGATCTACTTATTAGTTTAATTTTAAATGAGCAGTTAGCCCCTACAAACATAAAGGGTAGTGTTCAGAAAAAAAATGGTAACATGGCTGCACAGGGATAAACAGCACAATCTAAATTGCATGATGCAACCTAATGTGGAATATGTATGCAAAAAGAAAGCAGTGTGACTTTGGTGGATCCAGGGCAGTTGTAGACTGTTGAATGACAGGTCCGATGACATTATCACAGCAGCAGGCATGTGGCATGCACATGATGTGCATCCATACACTCAGTGATGTGTCTCTGTCATTCAAGGGCACAGCCGACAGCCCACACAAGGACTTCACAGTCAAGTGTCTTAGAATTAAATATTAAAATGGAAAGAAAAGGGGAAATAAGACAAATCAGAAACAGGGAGGAATAAGCAGAGGTATATACCGAAGGGCAAGGAGAAGGCAACAGTTGTACTGGTGAGCGAGGAAGGGTAATAATATATTTTTTCTGAGACAGATGTCTTTTTATAAGATATGAAGAAGGCTGGAAAGGGATGGCATCTAGATAAGAAGGATGGAACTGCGAAGGCAGACACACAAATGTATAACCCAGACAAAGACTGACAGGGGGGGGTGTTCATATAAAAGGGTGGGGGTGCAAAAGAGACACACAGAGTGGGTGGACAAAAAGTGATGGGGGAGGATTGGACAACAAAGGGGCAGGATAAGGAACACACAAAGCAAGAGGACACTCTGATGGTGAGGACACAGGGGGGACTGCCTGACATGATGCAACATGGCAAACCAAACCCCACCACAAGTCAGTCACCTCCGTGACTGATATGACTGTAACCAGGCAGTGCTGGTCCAGTGTTCAGGGCCATGCAGCTATGTCACTACACCATTCATTTAATGATGCACTGCACTGTAACAATGTGAGTGACCAGGTGCCAGCCCACCTCCCTCCTCACAAGCATGTACACTTCTTGCCTGGTGACCAAAGTATGCCCCCTGCCCCCTGTGACACTCTCAAGTGAGGTCCACCCACTGGAGAAACAATACTAGAGGCCACCAGTGAATCCTCCTCGTTAGCACCCCCCCCCCCCGAGTATAACCTTTATCACACTGCAGAAAAGCAGGCTAGGAGACTGGTAGGGACCCAGTAAGTTCAGTAGAAACCAATGTATGACGTGGTAGATGCTGGTGTACCACATGCTGATTCATGGCTGTAACCACAGAAGAAATGAGTGTAAATGAAGGGAAGCAAAACAACAAATAATAAAACACCAAATAATAGCACGAGAGAAAACAGAACAAAAACAGAAAAATCGTTAGTACGTGCAATACTAAGTATGATAAGTTTTCAAGGAGAGTATTTGGTCAGCAAAGCAATGCAGGTATAAAAACCTGTGAAATATCTGTGATAAGGCACAGGGACATTTTGTGTGTGATATTATGGTATGTGTCCTGCCACGTCTGTGGTGGGACTCTGGTATAGTCGAGGAATGTGCAATATATAACACAGTATGCTGTGTGCAGTGCACATGTAATGGACAGATATGTGAGAAAAACAGTGTATGTGCTGGTACTGTACACAAAATAATGGGTCACCTGGGACAGAATGGCACTATCACATATCACATGCTGTGCAATGCCACCAGGAACATTTGTTGGACACCTATGTCCAACTAGCAACACTGCATCTTGCAATAAGAAAAGCAAATGCAGACATTCACAACTGCCCAACTATTGACATTTCTGCGCTTTGCCTGGCATGCCTGGTACACTGACAGACAGTGGGAAAGGAACTGGTGTTGTCACAAGTGCCAGGCAAAAAGGGTGGTGTGCAAGTCCTGCGTGGTGAAAACACAGTTATGGAGAGAATGCCAACCAATACTTGTAGAGGTAATCCAGTGCAGACTTAGAGCATCATTGACTCTGTGACACAGAGGGCAGTGTATTCTGGTGCATAATTACACTGTCAGGAACACTTGCCAGTAGAATGGCCTGTCCCACAGTTACACATGCAGTTAATATCACAGATGTCATACAACCTAAGCAAAGTTGCAATCAAAGGTTACATTCTCTGGAAGCATTTTAAGCAAGGACAGTGCAACACTATACAGGTGTATAAGAAATATACAGTTATGGCAGTAATATATTACATGCACCCAATGCCTGTAGATTTTCTTCTCATCTACCTCAACAGCAGCAGCAGCATAAAAATTAGCAGAAAGACAAAAACAGACGTAAAAAGAATAATGAGCGCAGCACAAACATGGTCATTACAAATGTCTTTATCCTGTACAATAAAGTCCACATTTGAAAAAAATAATAAGCAGATAATTTATCACTGTTTCTGCATTTTCTGTGTGTTTCTACCAAAAAAAACAAAAAAACAAAAAAATAATCCTTGTTTTCCCGCCTTCCTCGACTAGTTTAGACCAGTTTACAGGCATTGCTGTATTCTGGGCTGTGGTGTAGTTCCTGTGCTGTCCATTACCTTACTTGGATAGAAGGAAGTTTCTTTGCTCACCAGTGGGAGTGGGGAGCCTTGAGCAGCCTACCTGTCCTTGGGGGAAGTGACCTCAGCACAAGAAGCTGTAGTAATTGGTTGTTTGGGACCATTTCCAGCTCTTTGTAGTTCACTGTTTAAAATCTGCCTCTGGGCATTTTTTTCTGGCTATACTTCTCAGACAAGCTCCATGTGGGTTTACAGAGTGGTCCTAGCAGCAGGGAACTCAGAAAAGCGACTACCTTCTGGATTTAAGTATCTTTGCTCTTTTTTCACTTGAAATAGCTTCTGTAGCTTACCTTAATCTAGCCTGAACTGTTTTTTAACTGATTGCTGCATTATTTTAAAATCTGCACTTAAAGTTACAATTTAGTCGAATTTGATCGAAAGTTTGCTTGTTTGTTTGTTTAATTTAACGGTGGAGGCTGCCCACTAAAGTGTGCTAGCCTGTGTAACTAATTTATCACTGTTTCTGCATTTTCTGTGTGTTTCTACCAAAAACAAAAACAAAAAATAATCCTTGTTTTACCGCCTTCCTCAACTAGTTTAGACCAGTTTACAGGCATTGCTGTATTCTGGGCTGTGGTGTAGTTCATGTGTTGTCCATTACCTTACTTGGATAGAAGGAAGTTTCTTTGCTCACCAGTGGGAGTGGGGAGACTTGAGCAGCCTACCTGTCCTTGGGGGAAGTGACCTCAGCACAAAAAGCTGTAGTAATTGGTTGTTTGGGACCATTTCTACCTCTTTTGTAGTTCACTGTTTAAAATCAGCCTCTGGACGTTTTCTTCTGGCTATACTGCTCAGACAAGCTCCACGTGGGTTTACAGAGTGGTCCTAGCAGCAGGGAACTCAGAAAAGCGACTACCTTCTGGATTTAAGTATCTTTGCTTTTTTTTCACTTGAAATAGCTTCTGTAGCTTACATTGAACTAGCCTGAACTGTTTTTTTAACTGATTGCTGCATTATTTTAAAATCTGCACTTAAAGTTACATTTTAGTCAAATTTGATCAAAAGTTTGCTTGTTTGTTTGTTTAATTTAACTGTGGAGGCTGCCCACTAAAGTGTGCTATCCTGTGTAACTAATTTATCACTGTTTCTGCATTTTCTGTGTGTTTCTACCAAAAAAACAAAAAAACAAAAACATAATCCTTGTTTTCCCGCCTTCCTCGACTAGTTTAGACCAGTTTACAGGCATTGCTGTATTCTGGGCTGTGGTGTAGTTCCTGTGTTGTCTATTACCTTACTTGGATAGAAGGAAGTTTCTTTGCTCACCAGTGGGAGTGGGGAGTCTTGAGCAGCCTACCTGTCCTTGGGGGAAGTGACCTCAGCACAAGAAGCTGTAGTAATTGGTTGTTTGGGACCATTTCTAGCTCTTTTGTAGCTCACTGTTTAAAATCCGCCTCTGGGCATTTTTTTCTGGCTATACTGCTCAGACAAGCTCCACGTGGGTTTACAGAGTGGTCCTAGCAGCAGGGAACTCAGAAAAGTGACTACCTTCTGGATTTAAGTATCTTTGCTTTTTTTTCACTTGAAATAGCTTCTGTAGCTTACCTTGAACTAGCCAGAACTGTTTTTTAACTGATTGCTGCATTATTTTAAAATCTGCACTTAAAGTTACATTTTAGTCAAATTTGATCACAAGTTTGCTTGTTTGTTTGTTTAATTTAACTGTGGAGGCTGCCCACTAAAGTGTGCTAGCCTGTGTAACTCATTTATCACTCTTTCTGCATTTTCTGTATGTTTCTACCAAAAAAAACAAAAAAACAAAAAAAAAACCTTGTTTTCCCGCCTTCCTCGACTAGTTTAGACCAGTTTACAGGCATTGTTGTATTCTGGGCTGTGCTGTAGTTCCTGTGTTGTCCATTACCTTACTTGGATAGAAGGAAGTTTCTTTGCTCACCAGTGGGAGTGGGGAGCCTTGAGCAGCCTACCTGTCCTTGGGGGAAGTGACCTCAGCACAAGAAGCTGTAGTAATTGGTTGTTTGGGACCATTTCTAGCTCTTTTGTTGATCACTGTTTAAAATCCACCTCTGGGCATTTTTTTCTGGCTATACTGCTCAGACAAGCTCCACATGGGTTTACAGAGTGGTCCTAGCAGCAGGGAACTCAGAAAAGCGACTACCTTCTGGATTTAAGTATCTTTGCTTTTTTTCACTTGAAATAGCTTCTGTAGCTTACCTTGAACTAGCCTGAACTGTTTTTAACTGATTGCTGCATTATTTTAAAATCTGCACTTAAAGTTACATTTTAGTCGAATTTGTTCGTAAGTTTGCTTGTTTGTTTGTTTAATTTAACTCAGGAGGCTGCCCACTAAAGTGTGCTAGCCTGTGTAACTAATTTATCACTGTTTCTGCATTTACTGTGTGTTTCTACCAAAAAAACAAAAAAACAAAAAATAATCCTTGTTTTCCCGCCTTCCTCGACTAGTTTAGACCAGTTTACAGGCATTGCTGTATTCTGGGCTGTGGTGTAGTTGCTGTGTTGTCCATTACCTTACTTGGATAGAAGGAAGTTTCTTTGCTCACCAGTGGGAGTGGGGAGCCTTGAGAAGCCTACCTGTCCTTGGGGGAAGTGACCTCAGCACAAGAAGCTGTATTAATTGGTTGTTTGGGACCAGTTCTAGCTCTTTTGTAGTTCACTGTTTAAAATCCGCCTCCGGGTGTTTTTTTCTGGCTATACTGCTCAGACAAGCTCCACATGGGTTTACAGACTGGTCCTAGCAGCAGGGAACTCAGAAAAGTGACTACCTTCTGGATTTAAGTATCTTTGCTTTTTTTTCACTTGAAATAGCTTCTGTAGCTTACCTTGAACTAGCCTGAACTGTTTTTTAACTGATTGTTGCATTATTTTAAAATCTGCACTTAAAGTTACATTTTAGTTGAATTTGATCGAAAGTTTGCTTGTTTGTTTGTTTAATTTAACTGTGGAGGCTGCCCACTAAAGTGTGCTAGCCTGTGTAACTAATTTATCACTGTTCCTGCATTTTCTGTGTGTTTCTACCAAAAAAACAAAAAAACAAAAAAAATAATCCTTGTTTTCCAGCCTTCCTCAACTAGTTTAGACCAGTTTACAGGCATTGCTCAATTCTGGGCTGTGGTGTAGTTTCTGTGTTGTCCATTACCTTACTTGGATAGAAGAAAGTTTCTTTGCTCACCGGTGGGAGTGGGGAGCCCTGAGCAGCCTACCTGTCCTTGGGGGAAGTGACCTCAGCACAAAAAGCTGTAGTAATTGGTTGTTTGGGACCATTTCTAACTCTTTTGTAGTTCACTGTTTAAAATCCGCGTTTGCACGGCTTTGTGCGGTGCCGGTTAAACAAGGTTAAATTTTTCTGGCTCTGCCAAGTCTGCTCTTCAAATTTTCCCTTAAGGAAGCTCTACTCTTAGTATAACCAGATTACTCACTGGTATTATAAGCCTAGCACTTGTTCTCAATACTTCTCTACTAAGTAAGCACTCACGTACTAAGTAAAGCACTACATCTACTTACCACCCCTGTGAATATCCACTTCCCTTAAAGGTATACCACTCCCTTATACTGTTCTAGCATGTCGAGTGGTAGATTACTGGCATCGTCTCCAGTTCAGCTGGTCAATCTGGGTATCTTGAGACAATGCTACAATTGTCTCATGTACACAGACAACCCTCTCCTCCTCCCAACAAACACAAATACATGTGACAGATGCAACTATATAGCCAAACTGGTGGCTGAACTCTCTCAACTCAGGGCTGGCATGACCAGACAGGAGGAGATGGCAACCACACATACAAAAATCCCAGTCCCACATAGACCTACCACAACTGCAAACCAAACACATAAAAACACAAAGACATACTCGGAGGCTCTAATAAAAAACTTACCAAAACAACAGAGGCTCCCAAAGCAGACATCCAAAAATCCACCACCTCAAAACAAAACACATGCAACACATACTTCAATAAATCAGTGTGTCGACCAATCGCAGCCCTTAAGGCCAAACACCTTGCCTGATACACTAGTAATAGGTGACTCCATAGACAGACACACTGATGTCCCACTGACCAGGCTGAACAAGGAGAAGGTGACTGTGAGCTGTCTATCGGGAGCTAGGATCTGCCACATATCACAAGTACTCAGGTCACTCCAAAGCAAGTACAAATATGACTCCATCATTGTCCATGCTGGTGTGAATGACCTGAGACATACCTCCCTGGACTACATGAAAAGAGACATAGAGGAGCTCTCCAATTATGTAGCCCAGGCTGGTATGACCCTGACCCTGAGCAGCATCTTGCCCTCACCAAGAATGATACCACAATACAAAGACAAGATGATCAGCTTTAACAATTGGCTCAAGTACTGGTGTCATTCTAAGGGGATCCAATGTCTGTCTGCCTGGGATGATATGTTGGACAAGCCACACTGCTTCGCAAGGGATGGCTTACACCTGTCACCACTGGGCTTCCGGATATTGGCTAAGGCTCTTGCCACCCCATAGTGCCTTTTAAGCAAGGCTCAAAAGACAAACCTACCTCCTTAGAAAACAAAAATGGAAAAAAACTAAGGGTAATGCTGCTCAATGCCAGAAGCCTAAATCTCAAGATGCAGGCACTTGATGCACTCCTCAGCATGGAGAACATCGACGTCTGTGCAGTAACTGAAACCTGGTTCAAGGCTCCTGAGAGCACCCCAGCACTACTAGGCTATACCTCGTATCATGCTTTTCGGCCCCAAAACCCGGGCCGAACCACAAAGGGAGGGGGAGTGTCCATATTCATAAAGGACACCCACACCTCCAGGTTAGTAGCAACACATGAAGCATCAGAGACCATACAGGTGCAACTAACCATAGGCAAAACTGCTATACAACTGGTAGCATGTTACAGACCACCCTCCCAATCTCAAGAACCCCACTCAGCCTTCCTGAAGACATTGGAGGATATGAATGTATCACAAAATACCATCATACTGGGAGACTTCAACTACCCAAACATAGATAGGGTACATTATTCTAGCCCTAATACCCTAGCCCAAAGGTTCCTGGAATTCATAAATTCAAATGCACTGGAACAACTAGTCATCTCTCCCACTAGGGGAGATAATATACTAGACCTGATCATCACAAACATGGGGACAAAATGCTCCACACCAGAAGTATACCCCTCACTAGTGAGATCTGACCACAAACTAATCAAACTGGATATACATATCCCACCTCCACCCCCAGCACAAAAGACCACAGTGAAAAACTTCTCAAAAGCAGACTTCACTCTTCTTAAGACAGAGATGGTATCCTTTAAGCCCACTGTGCCAGTGGATACCACATCCCACAATGCCGAATCCTTCACAAATGCTTTCTATGGACATCTCCAAGAATGCATGGATCATGCAATCCCAAACAAATCCAAGTCCCTTTCCACCAAATGTAAGCGTCCTGTCGGGTGGACCTCAGCCATAAACAAATTGTATAACAAAAGAAGGAAGCTACTGCACATCAGAGCGAAATACCATGAAGGGAAGACATCTCTGATCAACATTAGCAGAAAACTACGTTCTCTCATAAAAACATCCAAGGCAAACTTTGAGAGAAAAATCGCTAAGGACACTAAAGATAACCACAAAGCCTTCTTCAGCTATGTTAGAAACCTGGGTGGAAACCCTCAGATATGCTCAGAGTTGGTTCACAACAACAAAAAATACACTGAACCCACAGATATTGCTAACATTCTGGCTGACAGGTTCAGTGCAAATTTCTCCCCTCCTTCACCCCCAAAAGAAGAAATACTTATCCCAGCTGAATGGAATCTCCCTGTCATCTCAGATGTCCAAGTGAGAACCGCCCTAAACAAAGCAAAAAACACAGCATCAATGGGACCTGACGGTATCCCGGGGTGCGTGTTACGTGAACTCCAAGAGGAGCTAAACCCACACATAAAAATGCTATTTAACCTTAGCTTTACTTCGGGATATGTACCTGAACACTGGTGTACAGCAACAGTGGTCCCACTCCACAAGGGGGGTGCCTCTACAGATCCTGGAAACTACCTCCCCATAAGCTTAACTAGCCTGGTCTGCAAAGCTATGGAAAGAATCATTATGGAACTCATAAACAGAGGGGACCTACAGACACTTGACCCCACCCAGTTCAGCTTTGTAAAAGGCAGATCCTGCCTTTTAAACCTGGTTGACTTTTTCGAAACAGTCACTAGAGCCATTGATGAGGGTAAAGCAGTCTATACAGCATACCTGGACTTGGCTAAGGCCTTCGACACAATACCCCACTCAGGCATCATAGATAAGCTAAACAGCTTAAAAGCAAACCCTTATGTCACTAGATGGGTTGCAAACTGGCTAAAGGACAGAACCCATAAAGTTAAAATCGCTGGAGCAATGTCAGACTCAAAGCCAGTCACAAGTGGTGTCCCACAGGGATCTGTCCTGGGACCCCTCTTGTTCGGCATTTATTTCTCAGATGTTAAAGCAAACATGGGAGGGCTGTGGCTGACAAAGTTCGCAGATGACTGCAAACTAGGCACCATAGTCGATGCACCAGCAGACACACACATCCTACAAAAAGGCCTCACTGAAACGGACAACTGGTGCTGTAGTCACAGCCTTAAACTAAAGGCCAAAAAATGTATAGTCATCCCTTCTGGAAAAAACAAAGTACCCACAAATTATCACATAGACAGCAACCCACTGAGTACGGAAAAAGTAATCAGAGACCTAGGGACCCAAGTAGACAGCGACCTCTCATTTGACACCCACGTTGCCAAAGTGGTTAGAAAAACATTCTACCTTGCACACCTCATCATGAAGGGATTCACATCCAGATCCAAGGATGTCATTGTACCCCTATATTCCTCCCTCATCAGACCCATGATTGAGTACAATGCCCCATTTGGTATGTACCTCACCCGGCATTTGCAACAGCTGGAGAGACCACAAAAGTACCTCACCAAAAGGATCAAGGGTCTCCAACATATGTCTTATTCTACCAGACTAAAGAAACTTCAGCTCTGTTCAGTAGCATACCGCCTGCTCAGAGATGATCTCTGCCTGACGTACAAGGCCATGTCCAATCAGGATCTGATGGACATGCTCCACCTCAAAAATCCAAATCCATCAGGACCACGAGAGCTAAAGACTTAAACCTCGGCACAAGTATGAATAGGACATGCTGAAGGGATAGATTCATAACCCAGAGGGTTCCCATGCTTTGGAACAGGATCCCAGTTCGTATTAGGCAGAGCCCCTCACTGACTCTCTTCAAGAGAAATCTTGATGAGTGGATGGGAGATCGTAAGTTTACCCCAGGGGTCACATCTGTGTCACTGCTAGACAGGGGCACAGTAAACTAATTATATTATATAAGGGGACCTTCATTGTGTCACTACTAGACAGAGGCACAGTATTCTAGATTTATTCTGTACATTTTTGTACCATTTCATGGGGTGGCAAAAGCCACATCACTATGGCTAGGCTTACAAATGCCCCAGGGCAGATAGCCTAGTACTATACTATGAAACTTTGAAACTATGAGTGTTATACTTAACAGTAATACATAGGCTGTCTCTCCCTAACACCTTATTCCCATTGGCACAGAAGGTAAGATTGGCACAGAAGGTCAGTGTGGTACCTTTTAAAGTCACAATAATGGTACTTGCACTGCTCACTAGAATATGTGAAGCCCATGGTATCACTTACTGCCCTGGCAGGTGAGTTCCAGGTGGTTTACCTTTATAAAGCCGAATCACAGTGGTTTGAATGCTCATATGAGCTACTTGTTACCATGAAAGTGAAAACGGCAACAGTCCTTAATGTTCGAAAAACAGCAAATCGAAAAGCAGATTAGCTGTTTTTCGAACATTAATGTCGAACGAAAAATAAAAAGAAGTGTAAAGCATTGGGGTAAGCCCCCCTGCACCCCCCCATGTGGGGGGCTGTGCCCCCAACCCCCTACTTTAATATTCTAACTCCGAGATCGCACTACAGTGGCGAAAGAGAGCATTTCCCGATCCCAACTATAGTGCAATCCGCCCCACAATGTCGAATGTGCAATGAGCGAATGTCAATGTGCATTCGCTCATTGCACATTCAAACCTTTTTCTGATCGGCGTTTGCAAATCTTGCAATGTGCCTTTCCCAGTTGCTGTTCACCTGTGTGCAATACGCACAACTAAAGGTAAACTGTGCCAAATACCACCTTCTACTAGGTCTCATTTGAGCTCCCCAAGCAGGTACTCTTAGTGGTGCAGATACAGCAGGTGAACAAAACTCTTTGCACTGTGCAGGAACATTATGAAACTGAGTCCATGAAGAAATCATATCCACTTGCTAAGTTGAAGCAGGAGTAAAAGTGATACCCAGTTCACATTGAAATACAGTGAAAAACCAAGTGAAACACATTAATGGGTGGCATGCCAGTGCTAGGCAACATGATAACAACTTGGTGTTTTGTAATTCCAATATACGTGTTATCTAGTGGGCCCCTTACCTGATCACCATGCATGGTAGCTTGGCTTCTGTCACATGTTCTCAGAACATCAGCATCACACTGCACCACCACAGGTATACATACTGTGTCATCCTGCCCCTATAGGACACTTGCAGGGTGTGAAATACAGCACTGTGTTATGGAAGCTCTCTAGAATAAATCCTGGACTACCATATGTGCATGGGAAGACAATGGCCCCACAAAGTGGGGTAGTGGCTGCAACATGCTGTGTTGAAGCAGAGATTCAGAAACCTTGAAGCATAATCACATTACTTGCATAACTGCTGTGCTATGACCAATATTAGTGAGATAAAAAATGCATTTGTCATTGTATGCCGCGCTACAGTATTCATACAGGTTTAGAAGTGAGACATATATCTAGAGAGGAATGCATAGATCAATGTACATAATACAAAGCACTGACTACAGCTGTGGTTGTAAGAAGACACAGGCCTTTAGGAGGTGTGGATATGGACTGGAGTCTTATACCTGTTTATGAGGGGGGACAGCACACCAACCTGAAGGCAACTAGACTTTTAATATTTGGAGAGCTGAGAAGGTGATCAAGAGAAAACAATACTCAGCTATATAAATCAGTTAACCACCTGTGCCACTGCTGAGTTACAGGTAATGCCACTGTATCCCTGTTTTGAGCTATAACAGTATATGTGTTCAAACTGTCCTGAAGGCATTGTGTATCTATGTAGCCTGTGAAAACATGGTACAACAGGCATGGCACATCCTAGTACCACAAGCTTACCATAGGTGGTGGACTCATGCAGTTGACAACAACATATTTGTAACAGGATAATCATCACATTTGTATATTCCTGTATGCAGGCTCTGTTATGAGACCAAAACAGCATCAGCATCTTGAAAACCTCACTCTGACAGAAACAGAGGTGTTATTGTAGGCCCTAGGAATGGATAGTATGTGCATTCTAAATACAAACAAGGCAGACAGGGCATCTGGAGAGTGTGTGTGACAAAACTCTTGTCCTGGATGTCAATGCTTTTTGTGGCCATAAAAGAAATACACAACAGGTATGAAGGTGGGTGACTAATCTGATTCATCATGCCCACATGAAGGACAGTTCCACTGCATGTTAGAGATTGGCCACTGGTGGAGGTTTGCCAACACACAATCTTCTCACTGACATGGAAGATTTCCTGGTATTCCTGTCTCATTTAGTGGTTCTTTGTCACATCCACAGGCTGATGATAAGCCTGCAGCGGACAGTGGGGTTGCTTTCATATACATTGCCCCCTCCACTCCTGTTGTGGTCCTCACCACCATATTTAAAAGCAGCCGCAACCCTGCAGTTCAACATCATCCTTGTCTGCAGGTGGTGAAGGCAGTGCCAGTCCATGTAGAGGACACCCCATAGCTAAGTGAATTTCATACTCACTAGTGGCCCCACCCCCTATTTACATTCACACCTGCACAGTGCTCCACCTTAACCTGCTGCTGTGGCTCCAGCATCCATACAAGGAAACTGCTAAAAAAATCTGGCCACCTACCTCTCTCAGGAGATACCACCCCTCACTACACATTGTACCCACATTGCCACATTGTCAGCTCAGCACCCCCGTGAGTCTTCATCATCCTCCCTCTGATAGATGTAGTCAAATTTGCTCATATCTGACACTGTGCACCGTCCTACTTGTGTAAGTGACAATCTGCTCTACTCACACTACTGAGTTAAATGAAGAGTCAGTTTTGATGCACAACATGGAAAGCTGTGCTTAGTACTACATAACCTAGGTATGTGTTTGCATGTATCATTTTATTCTTTGTTTTCTCTCTGTTTCAACCCATATTTGTAAAACAAATGCTGCCTCTTTGTTATTACTGCAGTAAACTGCACCCACCTTAGTTTCTCATGCAGTTCTACTGCAGCTAGTTGTTCTGCCAACTTCTCACCTGACTCCACTGCTACTGTTGGCACCTAACTTTCTGACAGCCTGATGCTGTCTCCATGCTGAGGCTGTTTTCATATTATCATTTTCTGTACAAAATACATACAAGAAACACATTACTGAAGGTGTTTGGAGCATATTGCAGCATACCACCTGAGTAACGCAGACAGTGGAAGTGACCTTTCAACATTCTGAACATACCAGTATAGTGTTTTACAACATCTCTGCCAAGGTCTGTGGGTTATTGTCATGAGCCATTTTTTCTGGCCATATCTGGTACCATCTGCAACAGACAGCAAACTTCAGAGTGCACTGCTGACTACACACTATTGCCTTATTTACTGAACTGGAGGGGTGATCATTCCTCTCAACTGTACAGATTTTGACAGAACGTCCAGATATTTGCTTCATATTTTCGGTCTGTTCCTCTTACAAATTGTGTTTTTTTGACAAATCACTGTGATGATCTAAGGATTAAAGTCTAGAAATAATGACATGCATTTGAGTTTCAGACTTCATATCCTTCAGAAAATGCATGGTAACACAAATCCTGTTATTCTAGCAACTGTCTAACTTTATAAGAGCAGTATTTAAAATGTGTCCCTATTTTTGGTCCTTTATCCCCACATTATACCAGGTTTTGTCCAGATTTCTTGCACTGTGAGGTTGAGAGGTATGGGGGTAATGAATATACCAATTACATGTCCAAACATAAACCACTGGTGTACTAGGAATGTGTGCCAGATGTAACAAACATGGAAACTGCCTGAATGGCACACATATTGGTTGTTAACCCAACCCATGTGTGTTGCACACCACATGGCAGTTGATGGAGTGGAAGCCATTCTGATTAATGTAATGGATGCCATGTAGGTCAGGCAGGGCTATGACTGCTATGTGGATGCAACCAATGGTTCCTAGAACCTTAGTGAAATGCACTGCACTGTTGAATGCCTTTATAGTGGTGTTTTATCCTCTAAGGTCTGTGGGAACCATAAATGCTCCTCCACATGCTGCAGCATGACATCAAGGAATTGGTGTAAAATTCATGAGTTGGAGGCCTGCAAAACTCCCACAGTGTCCCCTAATGGCCACTGGAAAGTCTCTTTAGCAAGGACACATAATGCTACACAGACTTTATTGTCCACTGGGATAGGCATTCCATGTCAGAATGGCACAAATTTGCAAGCTGCAGTATGGCGTTTCTGTCCACACACAAGAGGTCAACTATATTCCTATCATGGATATGATAGTAGGACAAAGTCTGTGAACTCAATGATTAAAATTTTTTATTTGCTTATGGCTGATGCTACTCCTAGTAGGATGGTTAATTATTCTGCTCACAGAAAGTGACCATGTACAAAATTGTTGATCACTGTAGCCCATTGCGCAGTATGTATACTTTCCTGAATCACTCCTCTATGTTGGTTTACCCAGGTTACAGTTGCAAATGCATTAACTTCCATATATTCTCTCATTTCTATTTAATTATACAGTCATTTACATATGAACCTGCCCATGCTGTTTTCTCTGATAGTGTGATTACATTAGTTATGTTTGTGTGAATTGCTGCCTTCCTTTCTGTTGCTGTTCATCATGCATCAACTGCTTCTGAATATCCCCATAAAATGTTCTTGACTATGCAAACTTCAGATAGTAGACACTTTAATCTTTGTAAAACATAATTTTTTTATCTAGGAATATTTATTTATTCTTTGTTGGCCAGATTAGTCCCACTAGATTAGTAGCCCCTTTTCAGGGGAGACTTGAGATGGTATTTATATTATTAGAGGAAATTTGCCAGGGCAGCAGGTAACTTCAATTTATCTTTTTGATAGGTGTTATAGGATCTTTTACATCCACCTGAGCTAGCACCATCTCAAGCATATAAGGCCTTGGTTTTATGTCTTATCTGATGGACGACACATTCAATAGTGCAGCATCACCCTTACATTGCACTGCAGTGTCAGCAATCCATCTCCCTAGTGTGGAAATAGAACCCACGGCCTTCTGCACCAAAGGTGAGAGTGCTACCTGTTGGGCCACTGACACTGTATATTTTTCACAATTGGCATGTGAAGTTGGGGCCTAGCTACATCATTTCTGGCCGCATAGTGTAATATTTATAGTATAATGTGCAGTCCTCAGATGGTGGCTGCCATCAAATGGCAGATTAAGGCCTGACCACATTTTCTGATATAGACGTCTGAATATATGTTCTAATGCTGTTCTTTCATTTGTTACTCTTAACTAAATAGCACTGATATGCAGGAACTGCAGCATTTAATCAGATTGTTGCTATACAATATAGAAATGGGGTCTATATTAAATAAGCGAACGCATATTCATCTACCCTAGTTCTGTGAACGCTGAAAATGCCAAACACTCAGAACAGTGATTTTTTTTCCCCAGGGGAAAAAAATCGGTGTTCCACAAAAAAAAAAAAATTAAAACAATATTTAATGTGGGGGGCAAAGCCCCCCACACCCCCCGCTTAAATATACCAACTCCAGGATTGCACCACAGTGGAGGAAATGGCAAACTCCCAAAACTGGCCCAGCAATTTTTTTTCCCTGAGAAAAAATTTGCTGTTCCGGGTATTCGGGATTTTCACTGTTCGCCGAAATAGGGTTGATGAATCAGTGTTCGCTTTTTTAAACGTTCGCTGATTCAATATAGACTCTAGTAATGAGTTGTCCTTCGTATAATTGCAGCTATGTCTCTTGCAGAATAATAGACCTCAGATTCCCTGTTCCTCAGTGGCATTGCTAAATCAGATGGTATCAGAGTAGGGCATGTTCTATGGAGTAACAGGCTTGTAGCAGTGATGCCTTATCTCTCAGCAGTACCATTGGCATATTTTTGATATTACTTGTGTATCATTTGCTAGTCTCAGGAAACAGTATACATGGGTGGATATAGTAAATTTTTGAAATTTGATCTTCTCCGGGTTTTCTGCATTTATTTTTTGGGTTTTTGGCAGTTTGCATTTTGAGTGTCAATATTTCAATAGGGAGCCCTTTATTCACATATAACAAATACAAGGTCCTGTTACCTCAGCACAAACCTTCAAAGGGAGCAAAAATACTAACTATACAGTGTCAGGTATCCAAACATCTGCATTTTGTAAACATGTGCCAAAATGTCTTTTCCTGAAACCTATTATAGTGATACTTTTGCATGGTAATCCAGATTGAATCTGAGAGTACAAAGTTATAAAACTGAAAGCTTTGTCCTTGATTCTGGTGATGTATATTACTGTCACACTGGAAAGAGTTATGTAATATGACTGAGAATTAATCTTAAAGAAAATCTTCCTCTGTCTGGGTAACAACATTGCCAGACGAGCTTGTAAGTTATGGTGCAGGCAACAAAGCTACCACTTAAGTTCACAAAGGAATAGGAACATGTGCATCCTACTGAAAACAAAGGAATTGTACAACTTTATTCCACAGTAACTTAATGGGTCTGAGATGATAGGCAGCTTAAGTGGAAGAACTATGCACCTTTGTGTGGCTTTACAAGCCTCGAGGCACAAAATTCTTGTGATCACCTTCCAGATCCTGAGCTGTCAATGGATCTTGTGTAAGATGATCTGGTGGTGCTTGGCCATCATTTTAGAATCCATCCATACATCTCGATATCTGGCAGAAGCTATTAGGACAAGAGGTAAAGCAGCTACTATAGCACTATCTGACAAATCTCCTAGGGATATAACTCTGGTTTTCTACATATTGATCTGGCAAAAATGCAATAGCCTCTGACATAGTTATTACCAATGCTTTGTTTTATAGTTTTTGCATGGGTTGATGGCTGTAATGTACCTTTTTAACGTCCAGGAAGACAGCAAGGGCCCAAGTACTGAGTCTTGAGGTACTCCAGTGGCAGTCATGGACTGTTATATAGTGCCCGTTACCTCGACTAGGAAGACTGTGCCAGTAGGTCATGTTTAAATTCAAAAATGGGCTTCCACAAGTCCACTGTTTCAATGCTACATTGGCTGTTGAGGTATAAAATTATCTGAGGAAAAGATAAGGTACTACGATATGTTGAGTCCTCAACTGTTAACCTTAGAGAAGTTATTATTTTAGTATTTATTGTTAATGTGTTGTCATGCACAATTATTTCTCTAAATAGCTATTTACAACCGATGACTGTTGATTTTCTAAACAAGCCAAATAATTGTAATTGTCATTTTCCTTCTTGTTGTGCAATAAAGAATGCATAATAAAAAAAAAAAATGCTGATAAGGAGTTACTGGTTCACCGAGTCAACAAGTGCTTCCCCTATGAATGACAAACATGCCATCACTCATAAAATTATGGCATAGCAACAGCTGATTAAACACAGAAGCTACCCACAAAGATTGAAATAAGCATTTTTTTCAGTGAGCAAAGCCGCAAGAACCTTCCTATGTGGTTGGAGGGGGGTAGCCAATCCTCTAAACCTTTACTACTCCATAGTGCCTACAACAGTGGAGAAACCAAGTAGCTGGCACTCAGTCCATGATAAAACAAATTCATCCAGTTGAGTTGAGCAGTTTAAAATTCTGCCAATTAATCCCCAATCATATGTAGAGAAACTTCTGCAAGCTCTATGTCAGTAAGTTGTCCAGTGTTCATGTTGTTAGGTACAGGTGAGACACTATAATGTGCTGTGAGATATCGGATCCCTGCATGGAATCACAGATAATACTCTAGAGTGTACAAGCATGATGGAATGCAGATACTACATAACAACTGCTGTATAAAATGAATGTATTAGTATGAAAGAATTGCTTTGAGTAGCAAAGGGTTATCAGTTCACTTAATCCAATATCCATTGGACATGGTAAAACATTAGCAGTTTTTCACTGGCTAGCTATAAACTGAGTTACAAAAAATATAGCAGGAAAATCAGTAAGTCAACAACAATTTAAGTAACCTGTGCTGTAACCCTTCATTTGCAGAGTTATTGCAGGCAGGTACTGAGTTTCTTTTGCAGCCAAGACAAAATAAAGTCAGATGTTTTTTCCATGGGGGGATGGAGAATTTTCCCAGTGCTACATTATTTTCTAAAAACTCTTTTAAAAGTCTTCCACCAACCATTTTTATTACAAATTTGGTTTGATGTGAATCTGTGTTTATCAGCTACTTAAAATTTTGAGTTAACAATTGTTTGAAAGCAATAAAAAATACAAAAATACACATATGCAGCAAAACGTTTAACAGTGTGTCCAGAAATCATTAACCATCTTCTAGCAAGTAATTCAGGGTTAATAGCTTCAGTTAATGTCCAGGTAATAACTGTCTCCTTCTGGTGGAATTTCTGATGTTTTATTTAAAGCCTTTCATAATATAAGCTTTTAAGATGGTTTATTAGTCTTAGTGGTGTTACTAATATTAGAGAAGATTTCTCATATATTTTAACATATGATTAGCTGTTTCACAGGTTTCTTTATCCAGGATGAGTAAGCTAACTACTACAGCTAGCTCAGGCTCTCTTTCTTTCTCTATTTCCTTACTCATGATTTTGGTTTAGGCCACCATTATGTTAAAAGGTTGGGAAAATGCTCTAAAATGCATCCCAGAGTATCTATAACTCTATTGCTTCTGAGGTGCCCAGATTAAATGAGTTATTTCATAAATGGATATTACTGTGCTCTTGGTAAGGAAAGGTATGTTGAGAGGATGCAAGGGAAAACTAAAGCTGAGTAGCAGCAATGAATTTCTTCCCTTAATCATAATTTCTGTTCAAGCCTTCATTGGCTGAAAAGGTTGTGTAAAATGAAAAAAAAATAAAATGCACTTCAGAGCATATAGAAAGTTACAGCTTCTCAAAAAACTGAAGCATAAGGCAAAATGTGTGCAAAGGAAGAAAATAAATGATCTGCATGTTGTAGGGAGCCCAGGATAGTAGGAAACAGAGGAAGGTGTGTGTGTGTGTGTGTGTGTGTGTGTGTGTATGTATGAGGATGGGGTGAAACAGGCAGTGCCTAGGGCACCATTTTACCTTGGTCCAGTCCTGTACATTGGTTTGTTGTAAAGTATCATTTTTGTAACTAAATGTCAAAAACTGTGAAGGTTCCTTTGTGAGATGGGCCAACATATTGTGGTATACAGGCCTGTCATAATGTAAGAGCATTTTAGCTACAGGCCAGTCTGTGTACTAGTCCTAAAAGTTTGCAACATAAACTAAAAGGTTGCCTAGGTGGGTTGGCAGTGACAGGGTGATACTTAGACTTGTTCCCGGTGGGGGGGGGGCAACTTGACATTTGCTGGGTCAGCCAAAATGCTAACACTTGTTGGCAAATATCTTTGGAAGCATTGTCAAAGTTTGTGAGAGCTTCTACTAAAGGGTATTGGTACCACTTTAAGAGATGGAATTTAAACTATTCTGCTCTAATTGCATAAACTATAATTAAGTGCTGTGTGGTAGAACACGCCTTTATTATGTGTTGGTTTATATCTCTCAACCTGTTAGAGCAAGAAATATGGACAAAGCCATAAATAAAAGTGGGACAAAGGCCCAAAAATAGGGACACTTTTTAAAAATTGCTCTTACAAACTTAGAAAGTTGATAGAATATCAGGTTTTACATTAGCATGAACTTTCTGAAGAGCATGAAGTCTGAAACTCAGATGTCTGTCATTATTTTCTAACTTCAGTCTTTAATGATTTGTCATTAATTTGCCAGAATACCACAATTTTATGAAAAACTGACCAAAATTATGAGGCAAAAATCTGGACATTCTACAAAATTATGTACAGTTGAGAGGTATGGTTGGTTTTATTTACATATTGTGTTTGTGTAACTTCTATTCTCAGTAATAAATTGTTGCTAACATGTTGTACACGTATTGGTAATAATGCATGAAATTATGCCTACAGACTACATGAATTTCCTCTTGTACAAGATCCAGCAACTGGCTAATTTCTGACAGCTGTGGCTCCCGCCCACACTTCCATTCTGACTGTTGGTTGGTCAGCATTGAAGAGGGAAAATCAGTAGTCACAGTGAAAACAATTCAGCTGTGTTTTGTTTCTTACTGAGTTTCCTCAAGAGCAGAGACTTATGCTTCCTGGCAAGTAAGTTTCCTTTGGGGATCTCTTCCTCATAGAACATTTTTACTTTTAGTGTGTGTGTATTTATTTATATATATATATATATATATATATGTATGTGTGTATATGTATGGCAGTTTTTACTTTTGTCTATATTTTAGGCTTTGTTTGAGAAACTCACTTTTTCTCTTAAAAAATGTTTCATGGCTGGGATTGCTATCCTTTAGCTTTGGTTTGTGTTTGGAATTATTTGCAATAAAAATATACTGATTATGCAAGCTTTGTAATTTTTGTTAAATTTTAAATGTAAGGTACTGGTTCATTTGAGAATAGACAACCCCAAACAATGAGAAGTGTTCATGTTGATACAACTTGCCTGCTATTTTTGTCAGATTGAATGATATTACTTATCAAGAGTTTGACATGATTTTAGTGCCTTTGTGTGCTTTTTACATGGCTTGTAATGCTTGTGTTAACGCTGGCATTTTTATTTTGTGTCGGAATACCTTTTAATTTAATTTTCAAGTGTTTTCATAGTGTTGTGGTGTTCTTTTTGTACACTTAAAACTGCTTTTTTGGTTAAGCAGGCTAACTTTTAATTCCTATTTCATTTCTCAGTCCCATTTCATTTCTCAGTCCCATTTAGCTTTCTTTCCTTGTTTTTCCCTTGGCCTTACTTTAGTCTGCATTATACTTTCCAGATTGGCCTGTATTATGGAGACATGTTTATGAAAATTAGTCATGGCAATGTCAAACAGTCTACTTGTTTTCCTCTGACAACATAGGTCTGAAGTAAATAATTGGTCTTACCCCCCCCCCATGTATACTACACTAGTTCTGTAGTAAGTACGGCAGGATAACGTCTCGCTGTGTACTAGGGTAATTTTTATTACTAACAACATTTCATCTTCCCCAGTTTGCTTTGTTATTCCAGACATTAAATGACCAACATTCTGGGTTGAATGTCTTAAGCAAGTCTCAATTACTTCCACTCTTCAGCAAAGTTGTTTTGGAAATGAATTGGGGGTGGAGGAGTGCATAATTGTGTTGGAGACTTTCACTTCATTTTCAACGTTAAACTGTAGTAATTTTGCAATGGAATGTTTTAATGTTCGTAATATTTAGTCTACCATCAGTGCTAAACATTGTGCGTCCAAATTGGCTTGTTCAATTTTTGTTCCGTAATACATTTTATATGATACTAGTGAAAGCTGTCTAACTTCAGCAGTTTCAGTTGTGAACAGAATCTTAGACTTGCTCATTTATATAAGGATTCTATTCCCAGTTTTTCCTTTTGTTTAAGGAGGCTTGCTCTATGTACATTCACTTACAATGCTAAAATCATTTTGGGTTAAAAAAAAGCGCTGGATAATCTCATGGTATTTGGAATGGTAATAGTTGACAAGAAAACCAAGATGGACATTTACCTGTAGGTGAGGATGTGGGGCTCTCTACATGATCACTGCCTTTTCTTTAAAGCAAGTACTTGTATCTACCCTGCCCTGTATTGAGTACCTGTATCTAGCTTGTGTCAAAGAATTTAAGTTAAAAGTGACCACTGTACATTTTGTGTACCTTTTTTAAAATGTATATTTTATAAATACTAGAAATCAAAGTTGTAGCTTAAATGGTTGTCAAGGAAAGCATGTAGACACAAATGGGCATTCCACTGTATTAATTTAGTTGTGTAGAAAATATGCCTTTAATATTTGGGGGGGGGGGTTAACTTGCATGGCATGCAGTGATAGAAGGTTAGTTATCCTATACCTTGAATTATGTTTATCCATAAAGTCTATACATTGTGTTAGGGTTGGTGCTGAAATCTGACCAGCCTACTTGCCTGGCTAAATGTTTGTACTTGGGGATGAAAAGGGTCACTGGAAGCTTTGTCCTTGGATGAGTTTGGATATATATTTTTTTCACTTCAGAATACAATCTAAAAATCAAAATCTGCAGATGCTTCACAATATACTGTGCAGCCTTCGATTGTCTTACAGGTTTGTGATAAAGAAATTATGGTGTTTGGGGGCGGAGAGTAAAGGCTACTGTTTTCGTAGCAAGGGTTTTCAGGTTATTCAGGGAATCTTATCCAGGTGTACAAAGAGTGCACTGGTCTGGGGGCTTGCTAAGATGGGGTTGTAGCCTGAATGTGTTGGGTACAGTAGGGTGGAAAACTGCTAATCTAACAGTTTGAGTTAAACTGCGATGTTGACAACTAGTTCCCAACATAATCTTGAGCAGTTTGAGTTATAAGCGCTCACCTGATCAATGATTTGACAAGTGTCAATAGCGCACCTAGTCTTGACGGGGCACTATTGACACTTGTCAAATCATTGATCAGGTGATTTGACAAGTGTCAATAGCGCACCTAGTCTTGACGGGGCACCCACTGCTCAGCAGTATCTAAAGCTTTCTTTTGGTGAGTAACTTGCTGTAAATCTCCTTAAATTTTATCTACAGGTGCTAAACCAGTACAATGCCAAATATCCAACTTCTGAAAATGGGTCTGAAGTGATGGGCAGTGTTGTTAGGTCTGTCATAGCATGTTGTCTGAACCTTTTAAGGATGTGTAGAAGGTTTGGGAAGAGTTTTGAAAGAATCTTCAAAGTACTGGTTGACTTGCATATCAGTTTAACTGGGTCCCTATCATGGAATTCCAGGATGACTTTAAAGGCTAAGAGAGCAGAGTTGGAGAGCAAATGAGCTGTTTGGGTAATCTGTGGACCACTTAACTATTAAATGTGTTACCTATTTGGAAGAATGACTTGTGTGTTCATCTTGCTGATGAATTTTTTTTCCATACCACTCCACTATGTATAATGCCTCATATTTGTCTCCCCAATTTGTCCACAAATTGTTTGCTACTCTGAATCTTCAAATAGCACCTACTTGCATGTGTTGTGATGTTTAACTGTAAATGCATATTTTTTTTTACTGTGGAGCTTTCCCTTCAGGACTTTATGAAAAGGGAATACTGGGCCAGTCAATAAACAGAAGTCCTTGCTAAGTTGCAATGCTGCAGTTTGTGAATTAGATTGGTTGGTTATTTTCACATGGGTTTCGGTATCCAGTATTCCTGCACAAATGAGAATAAACTCGGATTGCATATGTCACTGCATGACTCCTGAACAAAATAATGGCCAGACAAGCTAGTTTACCGAATTTTTAATGACTGACTCAGACTAGTGTGGCTTTAATATATACAAAATGGCAGTTTCAGCCTGTGAGTAGTGAAACTAGAATGCTTAGCTGTGACCATCCCATATTCGCTTTATAAATCTTGCTTCATCAGTGCTGGTGGTAAGGTAAAAAGCTTATAGTCTAAAATCCATTCCTTGTATTCTAGCTGTATCTTTGAACATGTTCTTTGTAAAAACTTAGCCTTGGGGAATTTTAAAGCAAAAGTGAACCAAGCTGTAATCTTAAAGCTACTGACACTTTCTTCTAAAAGCAATGCCTTTCATTTGGGGAAAGAAATCTTCAACACTGTTCCCTACTAGCATATGGGAGGGGTGCTTTTTAACATATTCAGTGAAAAAGCTCACATTTTAGCTATTTTAAGTCAAACTAAAGCTCCATCTCCTTGCGCTAACAAGCACTTTGCCTTTCTCAAGCGTGAGCATAAGTTTTCTCAGACTGCTGCTGCAGTACAACTTCACCGGTCATTTCTTTAATGCACGGCAGTTTCTCCTTCTGTCTTGTATCTTTCATCCTGCTGTTTCCCCAAAAAATCTTTATCAATAAGGTAAAAGTTGTCAGTCTTAACTTTTTAATAGTCAAGACTACCACATGTTTTGTTTGCCCAAGTTTATTTCAAAACTAGTTTCCTGAACCATAGTAAAAATGAGTTTCTGCACTTCTATAGACAGCCTGGCTCACATTAAAATACATTTCTGTCCATAACCTAGTGAGATTAAATTAATTGCTTCTGCACAGGTGTAGAATTTTATTGGCTCGTCCATTTGCAAGACCAGCATGCATTAATATTTTAAAGCTTTTTAAAATTTACCATTTAATTCTCCTAAATGGGTTGGGTGGCATTGCATTCTTGACAAACGCATAAAAGTTAAAATTTGAATATACTATGGAAAACTGAGTAAACTGGTCCTTTTTTTTTTTCTTTTACCTGTTGACATGGCCGAAGAAGAAAAAAGGAAACAAAAAAAGCATGTAGATACTTTGTAGTCATTGCTCCTAGAAAGAACATTCAACAATTCCACTTAAAGGACTGGAGATAAAGATTTTGCCCCAGGATGTGTAATTTGGCCAGAGATTTACCACTTGGCCTGTGCTACCAGTAGACTTTCAATGGGCAGCTGCCTGAAAATATTCAGATTTGATGGAAAACTCTTTGCCTGTCCTGTGCCTGACAACCTTGTATGTTTAATCTTATATTGTACTCTTCCCATGTTTTAACTTCAAACACTTATTGTTTCCTAAACGTCTGAGCCACCTCTAGATGCTAAAGCGAACTGTACTCCTGGTATTGAGCTCTGTTTTCCACCCTTGAAATGTGCTTTTAAGACAAAGTTTGAAGTAGGTATGCATGCCCTTGGATCTGACTAATGTGAAAGTTACAGTTATACCCACTGAGAAGCATTTTCTACTCAACTTTTTTGTAGGAGAGTGACAATAACACTTAAGAATTTCTGATTTATGTAATGTGTAACCACTCTGTCATCTCAATAAGTGATGTTTTCAATCCTTTTATCATTTCTGGTGTTGTACCCACTGTACCTTTTGAGCATCATTGGCTACGTGGAAATATTTCAGATATTGTTTAGCCCACTCCCTTAACTCTCAACCCCCTCCCACAGTTATCTTAAAATTGCCACCATACTCCCCACATTGGTATGCATTGTTACTTCTATATACAATGCCAGATTAGTTCCCTCTTGCCTCTGAAGAACTGGTTCCTGTCACTTAGTCTAGTATTATATTATAGGTGCTAGTAAGCTACTGATGTAGAGAATGCAGGCTGTAGACTTTGGTGTAAGTCATTGAAGTTGGTGCATAAACTCTCTTGCCTAGGGCTGCACATGGGTGCAGTGGTTGTCACTGCTGCTTCATTGTACTTCTGTTTCCAGCTGTGGTGCCTTGTGCCTTCTGTGGAAATATTCTCAGTCTTTGCAAATAAACTGCTAGCATCTTTTAATTCTGCATACAGTGACATGTCAAAGGTAAACCAGTCCATCTCTTAAATTGCTATATGGTGGTGTGAATGTCCTGGGCCTGATGGGCTGTTCAAGGTCATGGGGAGGATTCTATGATCGTGATGAGCTTGTACTGTACCAGCGAAGGACCAAGAAGTTGAAAAGCTGAAAACAGCCTTTTGCCTAAACCAAGAACTACTACTACCACTTTAAAAGGTGCGAAACTGCCCAGTGTAACCATTTCTCATGTGTTGCCTAGTTTAAAACCTGAGCAGGATGCATGTTTAATTTTGCATTCGCGATACTGCTAATGCTGAGAGGAGAATAGCAGTACAGGAGTTGTTTCGCCTCCTTCACCAAATGGCATCCAATCAAGGGGGTGAAGTTTCAAAGATCCTGCCAAAATCCTCTCAAGAGCATGTCATAATCTGAGGATGTGGATTTATGCTTGAGACCCACGAAAAAGTAGAAAATCCCCCCGAAATAAAATACTGCCCAGTGAGACCATTAGTCCCTGAATATCTACAGTTAAGTTTTCGACATCCTTGGGTTGGGTTTTATTTGACTCCTACAGTGTCTGACAGCACAGGAAAATAAGCCTTTAAGTGGTGGCTTTAATCCTCTTATATCTCAGATATAGCAAGCACAATTTTTATTAAAATAGTATGTTTCTGCATGCAATTTCTATCTTAATTTACTGCTTTCAAAGTGGAAAGTTAAGTCTTTCAGTGTGGTTGAGCTGACATTGAAGTGGACTTTTGAATCTGCTGACAGAATAAGACTGGTATTACATAGTTGTACAATGTGAGCTATATGGAGCTTTTGTTCACTATCTTTTGAAAGTCTTGTGCATGTCTGCACACATTGCATTGGGTGTTGGCTGTATAGGATATGGGCTACAATTTTGCGAATCGTACCAAATACGTCCAGAAAGCTGCATGATTTGGGTTCATCTCTACAGGAGATGTGTGTTGAGATTAGTGGCACATTTTCAAGTTATACTGGGTGTACCATTTTTCTTGTGGTTTATGTATGTTCATCAAATTGCAATGTCTGTAACCTAGTTAAGAATTTTATAAGCATATTAAGTTGTACATGGTTGCAAGTAGTTAGGGTGTACAAAATACTGTCTATGCAGTCTAATATTTAGCTATGGTACATAATTCTAGTCAAGCTAATGCTGTCTAGCATTCATTAGTTGTCTTGCGCCTTGAATTCTGTTTCTACCTGCATTGTCCAGCCCACCTGCCTGAAAAGGATCCAGATCCCCTTGTTTCTGCATTGATCGACTTATAACAAGCTGCCTTTAATAAGGTAAAAATGACTGCTGGTATCTTATAATTAGATTTAATTTTGGTTTTCCAAAGCTCTGAAACATTACCCTCTACAAACAAAGGTATCCTAGTCTGTAGGCTCAGCAAGGAGTTCCCATCTATGCACTAATCTTAACCCAAACCCTGACCCTAACGTCCATCCCTATCGCACACTTACCTTTACATGTCGGTGTTCTCAGCGTCGGGATTCTCAACTGTCAGTCTTCTCCGTTGTCGATCTTTCGTATCCCCAAGGTATCAGTTTTTATTTATATTTTTTCTTCTTTTAACACGAGTTAATGAACTGCCTTTATTGGATTATTTAGCTATTTGTTACAGTTCCTAATCTCCTGTACAGGATACACACAAGTGGTGCTGTAGCTTGTCAGCTGTTTCATACTTTGCTATGGTGCCCAACATGAGAAGGTTAACTTGATGAAGCCCAAGGTCTTCCAATATTCCTGTGCCGTTCTCCTTAAAGGAAAGGGGTAGAAATGAACCAAGAGCTGCCCAGAATAAAATGTATTTGCAATTCGTATGTTCAGCTTTCATGTTATGTATATTACTAGAAAAAGGGCCTGTGGGAAGGAGCTCTACAGCCATCTGGTTACTTGTTGATAGTCCTGTTTCTTATATGTTTTTGAGAATGAATGTTTAGTGGGGGGTGGATAGTCATGTTAGAGTATTTGTGGGGTTACAATGAAGGTGATTATATCTTGGCTACAGCTTTACCCCACTTTGCAGTAGATGTGGTACTTTGTGCTACTGGTACCTCCTATGGAATTATGCCTGTTACTACCTGGAGAAACATGTCCATCATCCCTTTTCTGTACCAAGTGCTCAGGGATGCTGTTTAATATGCAGTATTTCACTCCCAACAACTGTTTAGGAACTGATCTGATATAGATGGGAATGTTACACAGGAGGAAAGTGGCTTGACAGCATTCTGTCAGAAGTTCAGACTTGAAAAATTATCAGATACCGGACTTGTAGATGGTCATTTTAGGCTGGTACGCAAGCTTAGTGTGTGAGGCTGTCCTTGGGCAGCACATTATAAAGCTGAGTTTCTGATCTTTCTCTTTGAGTTACTTATCTTTCATTCTATACTCTATATTAATTTTCTCAGTTTCCCCCTTGCCTCCTCAGATTTCTAGCTAGCAGAGCAGACAGGTGTTATACTTTTATGCATGTGGGCATGTACTCTTGCTTTTTTTTTTTCCAGGAGTCTTGCCTCTTGATGCGAGTGGAAGATTATGGAAATGGGAATATCTTAAATGGTTGCTGGATGGGATATCTTGTGTGGGGTGGAGCTATCTGCTCGGTATAGGAAATTTGGTGGAGGTAAGAGCTGCACCGTAGAAGTATGGCAGCTGCAAATGATCTGTGAACTTTTAAATTACAAATGGCACTGGGTAAATTACATCATGGTAATGTAGAGAACAAATACTTTTATAAAATTTTGACTCCAGCTTTAAGCCTCGCAAAACATACAATTGTAGTAAACAAAGTCTAGTAGAAATTTGCTACCTGTGAAAATGTACTCAAGCTTTAGTAATCTGTAGTGGTGTGCACTAAGGCACTTTGTCCAAAATGCTGCAGCTGTGTAAACCTCTAACATGATGGAGGATATTGGAGAGATTTTGTCCAAAAATAGACCAGTGGTCAAGAATGAGGAACATGTAGTGGTATTTTTGGGGACTAACATCAGGTGCCACAACCTAGGTATGGCTACAAGACTAGGGAGCCAGGAAAATGTAAATAAAGCTAGCTTATGATGTACCCCATCACTACCATAGGTGTAAACAAACTATTCAGGTTAACCTGCTTTTGAGCATAGTGGTATTTGGGAGAAACTTTGACAGAATTGCATGAACTCTTCTGTGTGTTTTTCAGCTTCATGTAAAATAAGCTGAGGACAGGCTAAAGTTTTGTCCATGTAACAGTCCTAACCAAATGTCCCTTCATATTAGAGAGAATTGACTTCATAATTTCTGATGTGTTGAAACTGACTTAATTTGTGGTATCCTACCCCCTGTTTTCATCTGACCAAGGTTCCTTCCAATGTGCTATATTGATGTATTCTTCAACAGGGGAAAGCTCCTTAATGGCTCATTCTATTCCAAGGAGGTGGCTCATGCAGCCATCCACTTAGTTTCAGGGATATCTTTTAAGACCTGTAGGACATGCTACAACTCTGAGTGGTGATCAAAATGTCTAGCTTCCTTTATAGCAAACGCATATATTTTCTAGTGTAATATGTAGTATGCCTGAGGTGTAAACAGCCAAAAGAGGTAAGTGGTGACTTGCCTTCCCCCAAGCCCCAACATTTTTGCATTGATCTGATCTAGGTCATAATCAGGATTTGGACTTGAGTATCAACTGCTGCTTAAGTTGCCACATTAATGGCCCTTGCCATAATGGTAGGTTTTCAAATAATCTAGCCTGTGATTAAAGAAAATGTGCTCTGCTATGTATTTTTGTTAACACTTGTGGTTTTCAGAAAAATGGTGGTCTTTTTCTGTTTGAGTAGAGCATAAACTAGGCAAAGTGCAGAATGACACGCTTCAAACTAGGAAGAAAGCATAATTTTTAGTTAGCTAGTTAGACAAAGGATTAACAAGTAGAATGCTCCGCACTTTGGTTTTGCCTACACTAACCAGAAATGTTGTGTTTTATTAATGTGGTGTAAACATTAATCAACAGTACACTTTAAAATGTGTCACTGCTTAGAGTCTGGAACCTGGAGTTTAATTTGTATGCTGTCTAGCATTCAAGTACGTATCTACAGATGTTTTCAAGCAACATTACATGTTTTGCTGGTTAGGCTAGTTAGTTTGTCCTCCTTGCTGATGTCTTTCAACAATGGCTAGCAAGCACTCCTTTTCAGGCATGGCTATTAATAGGTGCAAAACATCAGAGTAGTTGCATTGCTTGTTAAAATTTGCTCCACTTATATCTTGCTGTTTTTCAGGGTTAAATAATTTACAAATGCTAGTAATACCAAGGCCATATTACAATTAATTATTGTCTTTTGTGGAAAGTTCAGAATTGGTCACAAAGTACAAGACTATATACTTAAGCCTGCTCCCTAAACCACCTCACATTAACTCCTTGTACAAATGGTGCCACCTACATGCTTTAACCTTATAAAATGAGCAATTACCTCTACACGGAGAATGTTGTGTGATTTTTTTTTTTTTTTTTTTTTTTCCCAGGCACTTATAGCCACGTGCATTACTTGGAGAAATCTGATCTAATGATTCTGTAGCTTCAATACCATTTCTGTTTAATACTTAGCCATCTCAGTACTATACAGCTGAGTGACTTGCACTGAACTGTAGTGTTTAATAAATTTGTGTAGCTTGTAATGCTCTTGTTTTCAGATAACCAAATGCTATACTCAGTGGCATTACTATGGTGAATGGTGCCAATGCATAGCAGGCTAGTGTAGGAGCAGCATACCTATTTCAGGAATGCTGTGTCCTAGAATGGTAGTTCCATTTGTTTGATAGTAAGCTGATTTCCATGTGCTAGTGTCTAGCAGTATACCTTTGAGGAACATGTTGTGGCCATCCTCCGGCATTAAGTACCTCTCAACCTCTTAGAGCAAAAAATCTGGACAAGGCCTAAAATGATTGGGGGGGAGGGACAGATTTTAAATATTGCTCTTACAAACTTAGAAAGTTGATAGGTTTGCATTAGCATGAATTTTCTGAAGGGTGTGGAGCCTTAAACGCCAATATTTGTCATTATTTAATGACTTGAATCCTCAGCTGTTTGCCAGAAAAGTGCAGATTTTAGGAGGAACACACCAAAAATAGAAGTACAAATCTGGACATTCTGTAAAAATCTGTACAGTTGAGAGGTAACGTAGCTAAAAAAAAATTCAGATTGTTTAGCACATGCCGCACAAGTGATTATGCCATGCTTTTTTTCCCCTTGGCACCAGGTATTTGATCACCTCTGGTGCATACTTTGCTTTGACTGGGTTATCAGGCCTAGAAGGAATACAAAATAAGCTAACTGCTTACGTTGGCTCATGATCTTAATACAGTTTGTGGTTCTAATCTCAGCAGAAACTGACACCTTTCTAGTCCTGGGTATTCAAAACAATGGAGTGATTCCAGCCCCCCCTCCCCATATTAGTCCAGTCAGAACTGTAGACTGAATCCCAGAGTGAAGCCTAAAAAGACTTGATCCACTTTCTTGGATTCTAGTACTGTGCAAGGACTGGTCAAGTGATATGAGGCTGGGAAGTTGCATTTTAAAAAAACAAATGGGGGCACAGTTTGGAGGATATTGTGCATGCAATTAAGCTAACTAAAACTCTGGAATCTGTGTACCCAACAATGGAAAACTGAAGAATACAGGTTTGTCGAGCAGTACTTAAAGGCTATGGGAACAGGCTGACTTGTACAAGTGCTACCTACATTCAATGGCTGCTTAAGCTTCAAGGCACACAGGCCTACTGATCTACCTGTCGGCCAGCTGTCAAGAGAAGGTTTAGCCCTGAAACATCATTTGAGGCTGCAGCACAAAGGGATAGTAAGGGAACTGCCAAAGTTCAGAAGCACTGTTGCAGCCCATGATTTATGTATGACAACTGAATATGGTCAGAATGTCCAACTATTGTTGCTTTGCAGACTATGTACAGAATATATATATTAGGGATATTTCTGGCTTTCCAGATATAGTTTTGGGGACTGTTAACAAAAGTGCTCCATACAAACCAACAAGGGGTGGCTTGTGAAGTTGGAATAACTGAAGGCATGCGACATTTAGAAGGAAAAGCCTACAATGATGGAAGATTTCCTTGGCTACATTCGAAATACTCTGTTTTAAAAAAAAATGAGTCATGGCTGTGAAGTATACAAAACAATGCAGTGATTAATGCCTCCCATTCACAAATTACAGATTTAAAATGCTGTTAATTGTCCAGACATAAAACTTGGGACAAGATTTCATTTTGTAGAGTCCGTATCCTATTTAGTATTATGACTCTGGTTACATTATGGGATGCTATAGGAATCATTTTTCTGTGAGCTTGACATATCAATACACTTTGGAAATGAGCTTGATAAACCCCTTGTTGGACATTAGATGTTTGTCTTAATTGTTGAATCCTATTTTGTGGTCTCTTCCTTCTCACATTTATGGTTTCTTGCAAATCCATTGAATACAGAAGTCACTAAATAATGACAGAAATTTGAGTTTCAGACTTTATATCCTGCAAAAAAATGCATGCTAAAATAAAACCTGTTACTCTAACAATTGTTTAAGAGAAATTTTAAAAATTTGTCTCTTATCTTTGTGCCTTTGTAACTCCTATTATTTTTGGTTTGTCCATATTTATTATGCTAAGAGGTTTACTTCTGTGCTGTGTGCAAGCTAAGCTAACTAGGTTTGCAGTGTCTTCTTTCTCAGACTGGGTATTGCCCTGGACCCTCCTTTTACAGATCTCGGGCAGGGGTATCGTAAACCCTACGTTCTCTGTGCTGTTATCTTCATTCTTAAGATACTGTCCCCAAGCCTTGTATTTACTCCAAAATATTACCTGTTACATAAGTAATGCTTGGCTCTTGGCTCTGCACTTAACAATGCTGCATCCAATCCCATCTCTTTTATAATGCATTATCCAAATGATGCCCCTTAAAGTTTCACAGCTCTCTGCCAGCTATAAAACTGTTAAATGACAGCGTATCTTTAAATCGCCTGAAATGTTTAAGGGAGTAGTAAATTTTTCTCCGCCAACAGTTTAGTCTCTGAGCAAATGGCATAAAGCTGAAAACAGACTTAACAGCCACTGAAAATCTGACTTGTCTTCATCTTGATGTGACAGCAAGTAATGATAGACTGTTGGTGAGCCAGTGTCAGTGACTGGACTTTGCTAGCTTCACTGTGAAGAAGTTTGCTTTGGACTAATAGGCTGCTCCTGTGATTACTTTGCCAGGTGCATGAATCGTGTTGCCCCAAAACAACTTGCCCTTTTAATGTTACCCACTGTCTAACGGGCCATCAGCTGAGTACAGCTACTGTTGATGTGGGCTTTGCATTTTAGTCTGTTTCTCTTATATGTAGTTGGGTCACTGCCAAATGACTGCCCCTAGTCTATCATACTCTGAGTTTGAGCTTGCCTCATACTGAATATGAAATGACTCATAATTTGAGACATACCTGTCCTGACTTGCTGCAGCTCAAGGGTTTCCAATATGTCTCTGTCATTTTCTTAAGCTAAAGGGTTAGAAAAGAACAAGGAACTGTTGGGCATTTCTTACTGTATATTATAGGAAAAAGGACCAGGGGAAGGAACACTGCAGCATTCTGCTTATTCATTGGTAGTTTATCATCCCATATCTTGGCTGATAGTTGTACATGTCCTGTTTATATCTTGTCATTTTACCCAGGATTATGTGCCCCATTAGTGCCAAGATAGGCTCAAACTCCCCCTGACTCAAAATGAAAGTGGTCATGGCTAATAAAATAGGTTGCCTGGGTCAGACTATTAAAGATTCCAGTCCTGTGCATGTAAAAAGAGTGAGACACTTTGTACTCGCTAACAAAATTGTTGAGAAGAGAAGGTAGCTTCATACAGAGTAGATAACTGTTCATGTCTGGTCTGAGAACAGTTCCTTTGAGTATTATGTTCCCTGCAGTAATGTTTGCATTAAGTCTCTAGACTACCCCATCTAGATTGGCTGTTGGTCTCTGAAATAGCTGCAATAATGTGTCCTGAGGCAAGTCATGGGTATTAAGTGATGACTAAGTGGGAAAAGGTACAGCAAACAGTGCATTCTTCTAAATAGCATCTGTAGCATACTTTACACTTAAGGTATGTGGCTGAACCCTAAAGTATGCCACAGGGTATACTTTGTAGAACCTGGTACCATGATGTCTCAGAACTTGGTATTTAAGATGAGAATGACCGGCTGTCTATATGGAGTGTTTTCTTATTACAGTACCTCTTGAAGTAATGCATGATATACTCTCCAATAGCCTCCTCTGGGTTGGAGGCAGCACTTGGAAAAAAGGGGTTATGAGTTGGCTGCATATGCAAACGTGTGACTGTCCCTGGTTCCAACTGCTATCCCGGTACTATAAGAATATAATGAACTCCTAAGCAAGTATTTGCTCCGTCTTGCTTCACTGACATTATAGTAGAGCAGACATATAAGCACTTTTTCTAAACTATGATCTCCATCAATCTCCTACTGATTAAGGACTACTAGTGGTAGTATAGTTGTGATGTGTAGACTTGTTAATAGCTTATCTAATTCCTGGTTTGGCAAATTTTTTCTTAAGATTGCCATTCCAGGGCCCTTGAAGTACTGAAGGTTCAGAAATCTGCATGCACTGCTGGGTGGACTGCGTTCAGAGCCTGAGATGCATATACCCTGGTTCTACCCACATAGTAAAAGGCTATCTGCAATCTACATGGTGAAAGCTGAGAGGGTCCAGTTATTGATGGATTAGGTATTGCTGAAAAAACAAATGGTGGTAGCCTTGGCTGCTGGCATTCAGATTGGGGAATGGATGTCCACCAGGGTGAGAGTTGCCAGTCAGCTTGGTATAGAATAAGCTTGTGACTTCTGATCTAAGATTTGGCACAAGTAACTCCTGTATGTCAGCACAAGTAATTCCTGTTTGTCTTCACAAAAACAGTTATGCTGCTAAAGAATTAATGAGGAGAAATTTACTTTGATAAAAGTAGCTTTAAAAATGTAGGAGTAATGCAGTGCATTTTAAAATGACTTTGACACGTTTTACTTCTCAGACTGTCACAATAGCAGTTAGGCTGTGTATGCTCAGTCAGTGGGACCACAAAGCTACCTGGGTAAATCTGCATGTTTGCATTTAAATTATTAAATGTGTTGTGGAAATAAAGTGCTAGAACTGCAGGCACGTACTGTGTTGGCCTAATTAAAAAGAATGTCTCTGTATAACGGACTTGGTTTAAAACCATAATAATGATACCCTCAGCTGTAATATCTGTAATGGCCATATAAATAGGAAAGATGGTATTACTCTAATATTTTCTAATTGCCACATTTCCCCCTACAACAAACCAATAGCAAAAATCAGTTCGGTTCCTGAAAAAAAACATTTGTTTTGTAACATCCCTTCTGTTGACTATATAGCTACATTGGAAGATATCCTCCATTAGATATCCATAACAATTCCAGATGGAATTAAATTCTACTCTGTGATGTCAATATCTTTTTGGTTGGATATAACCTGCAACTCCCCTACATCTAGCATGAAGTTTCACATAACTAATTAGTAAGCAGTACAGAAAAAAAAACATGGAATGGCAAAAATATAAAATGACAGAAATTAAACTTCAGAATTCTCTGCAATTGTATGGAAAAGCAAATAAATGAAGGCAAAAATATTCTAACAACTTTCAGAGCAATACTCAACACAACTCTAAAACATCCTGGTCATCTAGTAAAGAAGTCTTGTATCCAGACCAAAAATTCAACCTAATGCCTCTCTCAATAACTCCCCACTTGAAACTGCATTATAATTCAAATATTGTTTCATAAATGGTATTGAGTCCCTAATACAGGCTTCCCCAACATGTAATACCAACCCTGTACAGCAGCAATGTATCGCCACATCTACTTTTACCTTCAAACTTGTGCCGACATCCTATATGAACTATTCTTACACTCCAATTGTTAACCAAAAAGGACTTCCAACAAGTTCTTATTTTTTGTGGTTGGAAAAACCTGCAATTATCCCTAGAGGTGGTGCCTCTGATATTTATTTGAAGATCTGTGAGCTGTTTCAGCAAATCAAAATGAATGTAAGGTTAGCTTATGCACTGAACGGTACAAATTTTATTAATTGTAAGTTAAAATTGAAATCGTTGGGCTTTTAATTTTTTGTGGTAGTAAGTCACACTTTTTATTCTTTAATTTATGGTTTTAGTGGTTTGTATTTGGTGATTAAATTGGATTGGATGATTTTGACATGTGTCTTGGGTTTGGTTTGCTTAAGTTATTGTTTGAATGAGTGTGTATTTATTTTGATGAAGTGTCAAATTAATACAGTACAAAACACCATACTGCTGTAGTGTATTGACTGTTCAATTTTGGAAAACTCAAATCATGGTCTACTTCAGCTAATGGCCTTCCAAGTGAGTAGCTTTGCCTGTGGTGTCTCATTCCAACTATGTCTGTGCAGGAATTCAATATTCCTCCCTCTCTGAGGGGAAAAAAAATCCCACATTATCCCAATACACAAAGGAGGAAATTTAAACAGATTGATCTCACACACTTTAGAACAATAGCAATCTTACACCTTCCTCCAAAATACTTGGAAAAAATGTATTCTAAATTATATCCTGTAGGAAGAACTTCTATTTTCCACACAACTCGTCCCTGCCATAGTACCAGCACTGCTCTTCTAACCTGTATAGGTGGTGTCAATATAGTTAATGATAATGGCAAACTGGTGTCTTCCTTTATTTTAGACTTGTTTAAAGCCTTTGACACTGTTTCACAGGTAACTTCTACTTCAAATGTCTCACTACATTTCTCAGCCCGCCCTTCTAGGTTTCAAACCTGTCCACTAGGCATTTCTCAGTAAAATGGCTTTCCACCCTCTCTCCATACCTCCAATTTCCCATCGGTATATCACAAATCTGAATCCTTAGCACTGTCCTCTTTTACCATTCTCACAACATACCTCCCTAATAAAATCTGCAGATGGCTCCACTTAAGCACATAAGACAAACTGGCCATCTCCAAATTACTTGGAAAGCTTTAATAACCACTGAAACATTGATTTGTAACTCAGCCATACTCACCCCCCCCCCGAAAAAAAACAAAAAAATTCCTGTCATGACAACCAATTTCAAGTCCCCCTCAATACAACAATGGAAGCAACTTTTCCTAGCAAATTAAGGATGGTAGTGGATGCTCTTAAATTTGATCAGCATATACATAGTTGTTGGTTGGTGGTTGTGGTCTTTTTTTTTTTTTTTTTTCACATACTCTCATTATGATCCACTGGCCAAAAACTCCTCTATGCCTACAAACCTAGAAGACCTGTGGGCCATGGTCTGTTTTCATGCCATGTTGCTAAGGGTTGGAATTCCTTTACATGTGTCTATTTTAATACTCTCCATCTAGTTCTTTTAAAACCATACCAAGATGCTTCCAAAATCTGGCTTTCTCTTGCTTAACCCCTGGATAAGCTAGATTCATAAATAAGAAGTACCTATTCAAACCTTGTACCTCCTTCAGTTTCTCTCCCCTTGACTCCATTTAAATATGCCATAACCCTGCTATTTTGTCTTGCTTCATATTGCAATTCCTGTTTTGTAATGAGCTAAAATGTATCTAATTAATAAATCATTGTCATGTAAGTTTGAATTCTTACATAATGTTTTCACAGTATGTTTAAGTTGATTATACTTGTTTAAACTGTAGATTTGTTTTGTATTTTTGAAGATTGCACAATTTGTTAAGCTTCAAAGCATTACAAAAAGGTTTTCTCCCCAGGCTTCTGCTAAAAAATGGGCACCTACCCAGTTGGACTTGCTGGTAAATGTCAATAAAATAAACAAATGTCTGAGCAAGGAGATGGTGACAAATGAGTGGACGTTGAAACAATGGTCTTGAATAAAATATCCGGCCTGTTCATAAACCTCAGTATGGGCAATTTATCCCCACACAATGAGCCTTAAGATGGCTGTAAGTGTTGAAGGCACTAAAGTAGACTGTATTCCTACTATACACAGAAATAAAATCTGAATGGTTAACTTGGGTATGTGTGGCCACAGGCTTAAAAAACCACATACCTCAGGACTGCTTGAATCGCCTGGTCAAGTTGGGCTTGCTGCTTTCCATGCAAAGATGAAGGCTTTTGCTTGAAGTCTGGTCTATCAACCTCTTGACTACAGGCATGTATAGTAAAGGCTGGCCCCAGTGTAATCAATCTCGCTTCATAATTTTAATGATTAGCCCATACATGATTATAGGTATCTACAATACCTTTTAGTCACAAAGGCAATGTGGATCAATTACTGTCTTGCTTCCCAAAACTACTGGCTGTACCATGTGAACAGCTTTTGCTGGAAGTCACCTGTTGGACCTCTTTAGTGTTGTACATGTTTATCCCATATTTACTGACATTAAGCAGGCCTGTCTGATCCTTTTACTCTAATCATATCCACTGACTTGTACATTAAGCTCCCGCACATCTTAATAAACTGATTCCTTTTTTTGAGTGTTCTATAAAGTGGATATAGAAAATGACTACAGTGTAGCACTAGTGGAGGTAGTTGAAAATTAACTCCTTAACCACAGAATTTAATGAGGCAACTTTTGCTTCAGTGACCCTAAATCTCAATGCCATTCACATTACATAATGCAAGAACCATTTGTCTAGACATTCAAAAGGCAGGTTTATGTGCTGCATGTCTAATTGTGCAATTTAAAATATCACAAAAAGCATGTTTTTAGAGGAGGGCTGTGATCTGTAGCACAGATTTTGGGTGTTATGCTAATTGTGAGATCAGTCTAAAAGTGGGTTAAGTTTCTGGCTACATTCTAAAAGCAGGATTGCCTTTTTCACAGTGGGATTTTTATGCTGTTGAGGACTGACTACCCATCTGGACAATTTGTCCCTGGAATGCTTGTGGAAATAGTTACTCCTCCATCTTATGATCCAGTCAGGAGTGGAGAGGACCTTTTATCTTAAAAGAAATTTGTCAGAAGTGAATATTTTCTACAAAAAGTCTTCACAATGGAGAGAGTGGTGAGGAAGGCTCAGCATGTTATTTCACAAGACAGTGACAGCCACTTAGGAGTATGGTAAAGGTGAGGAACTTGGTGCCTTGAGAGACAACTTGGGATAATGATTTTGGCAACTTAGCTCAAATGTAGGGCCCATGAGCAGGCTACAAATGTTTAGTCCATTTAAGTCAACTTGCTTACTCTGTTTTGTTTAAACAACCAACGTGCTATTGGGTTATGAGGTAATTTGTACCTAGTGGGTTTTCATTGGAGTAGTATGCATGTAGGCAGGTCCACAGGCACCCCCACCCTTTTTAAGGGAGTTGCTGTGCATGCTTCAAGCTCATTGGAGTCTGCAAGCATCCAAATGCAGTGACTTCATGCAGATTTAACTTAATTTGTATTTTTTGGGTACAAATTGTACATGCAGGAGATTAGACGTTTGAACTTTGTCAAAGTATGCCAGCTCTCACTTTAAAAGTGGCATGGATTTTTTTTCTTTGCATGGTCTTCATGTTCTATTTGACATTAATTTTTGAATGTTGCATTTTTCTTGTACAGCTGACAAAGCTGATAGTGATTTGGCAGAGCAATGAGAATCCTTATCAGTTTGGCAGAGCAATGAGAATCCTTATCCGTTCATGTAAATTCATGTCATGAAGAACTCTTGTTCAACCCAAAAGATCTTGACTCTTTGCATTTGGTAATGTAACAGAATTTTATAGCTATGGTATATACAATGTCTTTATAAAATAAGGATTTTTCGAAGTCCCATCACAAAATATTTTGGGATCTATTTGCCTAAGACTCTAGCAATAGTTCAGATGGATACAAAGTAACTGGCTAACTTGTGTTACGTGGTACATTCAACCCAGTTCAGTGTATATACATTCTCTGGGATAATGCTTTCAGTCATAGTTTGGCATTACTAATATATACTGTACATAATGGCTGTGTCTGTAGTTTAGGTTTTGAAGGAAAACTATTTTAGGCCACCTTGATTAAATGTAGTAGACAAATTTCAATTCTTGTAAGCTTTTTGCCTACTCTGTGTACAATTGTATAAGTGACTAAACCCCATAGAACAAGGATGATATCCATGTATCCATGATGCTCACCTAAATTCCACAGAATTTTACTCTTGGTTGTAAATAGTCAGTGGCCTTCATTTTGTTTTGACGGTACAGTCATTTGACCATTTTTTCACCATTTTGGTGTTTTAACTTTGGATGCTTAAAGCCAACTTTTAAGAGGTCCATACCCCAGTGATGCCCTTTTCCTGAAAATTGGGGGAATATTCTTGCTGCATTTGCCTCTTCACCTACTCTGTAGAATAGAACAATGAGAAACTTTTTGCATAGCTGTGTACCTAGGGAAGTGTTTTTTTTCTCCCTCTCTCTGTTTTTTCAGCCTAATTAGATGAATGCAGCTTCTAAATCCAAGAAGACTGAATTGTACATGATTGTGCTTTAAGATTTTCCTACTTTTGGAATAAAAGCAAATTGTGTCCTGTAGTGGAATTCATAAATGTTTCTAGTTTTAAAAACATTCCAGAACTTCAGGAGAAACTGAAGTTTGCCCATAATCCTTGAGTCACTTTATTAACCTTACAGAAACGAAATCAAAACTGAATCGGCAGAAGCGAATTGGTAATGATAAAATACAGGGAATACGAAGATGGCTGTACACCGATCAACAGCTTAATTTCATCCTTCACAGTGTGAAAAAAGGAGTCAGTAATACTGTCCACTTGAGTAAAGTTCATGTACTGGTTAACAAGTACTGCCTGGATGCTGACAAAGGTTGAAGTATTGGAGAATAAGGGGAAGCTCACAAAACAGGAAAAGGTGCAAATGCAGAATGCTGTAGAGAAGATCAGAGAGCATCTCTTTATAATAAGCTTGAGTTAGAAAAATTGTTGTTGTTAACCTTTTTTTTTTTTTTTTTTTTTTTTTAAGGCTCTAGAGCACAAACTTGTAGCACAATGACATGTGGCAACCAAGTAAAAGGTGTTGTCACCATACTTTTGAGTCTATAATGAGAGAAATTACCAGACATCCTGAGGAGATATTTTTGAATTTTTATGAAAAACTGCATGAAGCAGAGATGTGGAAATAAACAGGGAGCACAAATGGAAAGATTCATAGGTTCGTACTAGGCTATCTGCCCTAGGGCATTTATAAGCCTAGCCAGAGTGTGTGTGGCTTACACCACCCCTTAGGATGAGAATACTATGCCCATTTATAGGTTCATCATGGAAGATTGACTTATGTCAGAGTTAAAGATACAGGTTCAACAAGTAAGACCCGAGACAGGAGGAGATAAAAAATAATGTATAACCAACCTTCAGGAAAAGTTGCCAGGAATAGATGGTATTGTGGAAGTTGAGGGGAGAATCTAGATAATTTAATGTAACATTATTCTAAAAGGAGGGGAAATGCCAACAGTTTGGAAGGAAGTCATAATGGCTGTGTTTACTAAAGACAGTAAAGACTAATCAGACTTGGCTTCCCATATAGATGCATTTCAACTTTAAACCCTTATTAAAGTATTTGCCTAAACTAGCTAAACGAATGTCCAAGGTGTTGCCAAAAGTGAGGGGGAACAATGTGGTTTTATGATGGGGAGGCAAACCTATAACATTTAATAGAACAATGTTGATCCAGAGAAGAACATAAGGTAAGACAATACCACTGTTTGTCTTCTCTGCAGCATGCCTCATTTTCATTAGACTATGCTGGGATTTTGAAGGTGGATGGATGCATTTGCATTCCTTGATGCAGTTATTGCCTCCAACCCTTCATATATAAATATATACTCCCCACATTAAACTGGGAAGATTCCTCTTTAAGTTCTGTTTGAACAGAGGAAGCAAGCAGAGATGTCCTTTTTCCCCTTTATTGGGTTTGTTTTATAACCATTGGCAAAGAAAATAAGGGATTTGAATGCAAAGACCATAACTGGTATGGTAATAAAGAATTTGCTTTATTTGCAGATGATACTTTTGTACTTGATAAATCCAGAAAAGGGCATCTCAGTGTTGTGGAGCATTTTGAGTGAGTTTCAAGTCTTTTGGAATATGAAATTAATGGAAGATAAAACAATTTATACTTGCAGCCTTTTATGTACCCATTTACACTTGTTCAGTAATACCCATATTTATTGGACCATGATAAAATATTTAGGACTATAAATTAAAAAGGCTTCTGTTATGGCAGTGAAGGTTATGTGAGAAGAGACTAAACAAAAGATTATACAAAAATGGAAGTTATTGTTTCTGGACATAGATTGTAAGGTAGCTTTTTAGTTTTACATATGAGCCAGGCATAGAGGCGTTGTGGACAATTTATCTGTGAGGGGAAGTGGGATAAGGTTGATCCTTCCTGTGGAACAAGGTGGTTTAGGATTACCTGATTTTAAGGTATATTTAAGAGATGCACAGTTAAGGCTCCTGTACATAACACGAGCAGAAGGCTATAATTCAAAATGGAAAAATATGAGCTGAGGGTTTTGGTTGCACATCCTTAATGAGTATAACTAACATGCAGAATATTATATTCAGAAAGTATTCTAAGATGTAAGCTGATGCTAGAAAGGAGACTTTGCTAATGTGGATAACTACAGTAGGGGTACAGACAGTAGGCAAGAGGGGGCTGGAATTAAAGAACTGGCAAATTAAGATATTAGGAGTAAATTACTAGAAAGAGAGGAAAAGAAGATTGGACTACAGGCTACAATCCTTTTCCCTACTAGGGATTGATATCGCAGTATAGTTGCAAAAAAAAAGGTGAATCTTAAGTGACAGACCTGCTCTGGTAGTAAATTCTAGTTAAATCTAGAACAGAAGCTGCTGTTTAAAGGGATTAACGGCATATAAAATACTGCATGATAACGAATCCAGATGAGTTTAGAAAAGACTAGGAAGAGAGAATGGACCATCTTACAAGATAACAATGATGAGATATTATGGCTCCCAAGTATGCAATAAAATTCATATTTTTAAAGATATTTTAGAAGTGTATGCTTAGTTTTTATACCTCAAATGGTATCTATCAGTCCCATATGCTTGCATATAACTGCTTGCTTTTTTGATGTTCCTACGTCTATCTGAAAAGGTCTAATTGTGTTAATGGGAAAGAGCTCTTAGTGCTAACTTAACATTAACATCTTAGCATTCTTAAATAGTGTATGCAGCCATGGTGCTATTTATCACTGTTATAACTGTCTTCACCCTGATTGTTAATTAGCAAAGAAGACAATGTTGCCTTTACACCTAGCTTGTGCTTTCTTTCTCTTTCCAGTCTTCCTAGCTCTCTACCTCCTATCCTGCACTAAGGGACCTGCCTGGTCATTAAGGAACTCTTTCTTTTATTTTCAACCATCCCAACGTCTGGCCAAAGAAACCTGCTACCCTAGTACATTTTCCCAGTTACCAAAGGGAAGAAGAAAGTATGTTCTAACGTAAACGTAACTGTTAAGCTGAATTATTTGTTTGTAATTTTACCTAGTATTGAATACAATTAAGCTACTGAGCCAGGAAGCTAGCAGCCATGCCCCTCTCTACCCCTGAAGCAACTGCTTATTTCCCTCCTTTGAATCTACTATCTGAACCATTTGTTAGAAAAATATGTATTGATGTGTGTATTAGTAATGTGCTTAGTGCATTCAGAGCCTAAAAGAGTTAACACATTTATTCTATTTCATACTGCATACATCTGTACAAACTGCAGTTGCTTTTTGACCTTGTACTGTCGGCTATATCTTGCTTGTGCCTTGGAAATTTACTGAGAAGCAAATGATTTCTGCTTGCGTTAGGAAAATAATGAATAGAACAATACTGCTTATATGAAACTCAGACAAGAAGTTCCGCTGTGCTATGAGAACATACACAGCTGTAGAAGTAATGGATAATTAGGACAAAGCCTGCTTGAAAACATGAACTGCAATCAGCGTTTGCTTGTATCTGTATTAGAAAAGTACCTTGCAAAGTAACAGTGTACAATAAATGCTTGTAAATGAAGTACTGGTCACCAAGGCCAGGTTGTTTTTAAAGTTTCTCACAAATCTAGTCATATCAGCAGAAAATCTGAAGTAACACCTGCTGTAGTACAATGCTTAAAGTTGTGTTTGATTACGTCAGCTTAGAAGGCCATGTCTTGTAAAACAGTATAAGAATGAACATACTTCCTGTTAGTAGTTAGACAAATCCTTGTATTTGCATGTTTTTGTCTCCTTGCTGCAAGTAAATTTTAAAGTGCCTTAACTGAACCTTACGTGTATTGGTCTTTGAAGGTTTTCCTTTGATAGATTGGTCCTTCGGACCGGAATTCTTCACTTTGCCTCGGATCAGACAGGCCAGGTGGCTTGAAACTGTACGGGGAAGAAACCACATCGGTTCTTCTTATTTGAAAAGTCTTCAGACTGAATTGTCATACAAAAGAGGCCAGCCACTTTCTGATCTGCGACTGAAGGACGGGTTTACTCGAACCAGGTGATCAATCACGAAGGCTCAGGTAAGGTGAATCTACCTTCTTTTCTGTTTTAGATCAGGGACTAGATCTGTATTTTGTTCCGTTACAGACTTTGTCTATAAGTCAGGGACAGAAAGATTACTGTCTTGTCATAGATCAGAGAAACAGCAGGTAGGCAGTCATTCTGAAGAGACTATAAAAATATCCGTGGTACCATGTAAAAATAAGGTGTTACGTAACTATTCAAAGGGTAGAACAAAATGGGTAATAATTGTACAAAAAGGTCCCAAAATCCGCCATTAACCAAAGACTAGAAATACATGCAGTCACAGCGTGCTGATGATATTAAATATTACTCAAAATGGGTTAATGAATATGAATTTGATGGTAAACTAGAAAAATCCTCACTTGTCAAACAGCTTAAAACCGATTCTAAAGGTCGGGTAAAAAAGCAACGTCAATTAGGAATTCCTCAGGCACACAGGTGGATTGAGGAAGTAAACAGAAGGGAACAAAAGAGTAATAATTCAAAAGCAATGTTTTTAGATAAAGAGGACAATAATTTAGTAATAGCATCAGCCCCTCCGCCTCCCTTACCAGAATATGAGGCAAGTGAACAAATTAGTCCACCCCTACCAGAATATGAGGCAAGTGAACAAATTAGTCCACCCCTGCGATATCCTGCTGTCATTATGAGTAGAGACACTACAAAAGCGAAACCGTTTGTTAGAGATTCCGTCGAGACCAGGTCTTGAACAAGGGCAGGAAACTCCAAAAGGTGACATTGAGTTATATCAAATGGGTAGAAATTCACAATATGAGTGAAGAAGAAATATGCCCACTTGTAGAAGTGCCTAATCCTCAGGCAGGGCAAGAAGGTCAGGACCCACTGAGGGAATTCCCCATCCAAAAGTTAATTTTAGAAAGTTCCTAGAAGATTTGCAAGGAATGAGGCTGAGTTATAATTTAAATGGAGAAGAGGTAGAAAAAGTAGTCAGACAAATTGTGGGACCAGATTGGCACATGATTAGTGGCGACTGAAATCCCCGTGACATTGCGCTCAGGCCCCTCCCACATAGCAGCACTGAGTTAGACAACAGAGTGAAAGGTCTTACAGACCGAATCTCTGAGAAATGGAAACCCAGGGCAGACTGGACATGCATTAATCAATGCATCCAACAAGAAGGTGAGACTGTTGACAGATATGCCAGACTGTTGGAATGTTTTAATAACCATTGTGGAATGCAGGTTCCTGAAGATCAGACACATGATTCCCCATATGAGCAGCAGTTAAAGAATGCATTTTTGAAAGGCAGTATTGCACCCATAAGCAGTTTTATTACAAAACACATGGTAGATCATCGTACAAGCAGGTTACAGTCATTGCTTGAATATGCTAGACATGCCAAAAGGCATTTTAATAGCAAAAAGAAAAAGAATGCCCAAGTATTTTCTGTAGATGACGGAGCAGAAGTTTATATAGTACAGTCCAGGAAAAAGGGCAAGAGAAATGCCCAGGGAAACAAACAATCTGATCAACGATCAGAAGACTTTGAAGGGTGAAAGAAAAGGGGTGAATGTTTTAAATGTGGTAAGAAAGGGCATTTGGCAAGGGATTGCAAGAAAAACAAGAAGGCAACCACGGAGGATAGGGAGGGTGAGGACTGACTATATGGTAGTCAGGAATCACTAGAAGGGGATAGCAGAGAGGGGACAAATGAGTATGCGATACAGGGAGTAGAGGATGTGACAGAAGTGCAAGAAGTCATGGATAGTGAAGAAAATGAAATATTGAATTTGGCTTTATGGAGCTTAGAGCTCTATTTAGCAGACACAAAACCAGAAGTCACACTCCTGGTAGAAGGGAGGGAAGTCACATTTTTGTGTGACTCGGGGGCATCACGGACCCTGGTACATCCCTCCAAACTGCCAGGGAATTCAGAGTCACCTGATTACATATTAGTGAAAGCAGCTAATGGACAGCTGTATTGGGAGCCCCTCTCCCATAATATTGTGATTAACTGATCCTGTTTCAGGATTGACCCAGAAAAGCAAAATTGTTTCTGCAAAATGCCCAGTAAACCTCTTGGGCAAAGATCTTATGCAGCTATTTGGTATAGCAGTAGTTCCGACTATGCAGGGTATGGAAGCACAGCGACAAATTGATACCTTTGCAGTGCAATTGGAGGGTGGAATGTTTTATTGGTACAGCCAGGACTTGGTTACGACTGGTCCAGGGGTGGTGACCGAGGAATTGATGAACATAGCCATCAGCAAGTTCCCCTCCCTTGACATTGATAAACAGCATTTGTTGCACTGTACTCTATATTATTGTAACACACCAGGACCTGATAAGGAATATGAGCAAGAATTGTTTAGAAACTGTGCAAACAGATTACGCAATACCAATCTGTACTGGGACACAGAAGGGAACAGTGTAGCCAGCTGTTCATTGCCCCAGGAGTTCTTTGCACTCTACAAATCTAATCGATTACCACGTTAGCTTAACTAAGGACAAGAATGTAAAATGGGTAGACTTGGGAGAAAAAGCCACAAAATGGGAGAAACAGACAGAGTTAGAACTGTTGGAACAGGGAATACAAATGCAGAAGTTGAATTGGATAACTCAGACTCACCCAGGTGTACACTTGCAGTCTAGCAAGGACAGCTGATTAGCACTCCTATTGAAGGAGGAAGAGAATGCTTTACAGAATATACCAGAAGCTCTCTGGTCAACAGGAAAATCAGATGTAGGACTTATTTGTACAGCGGGACCAATTACTATTATGCCAAAGTCAGCATTTAGACCACAAAAAAGACAGTATCCCTTAAGAAAAGATGCAGAGATAGGAATCAAACCTGTTATAGCAGCTTTACTTCAGGAAGAGGTGCTGGTGGAATCTTCTGATTCACCATGTAACACACCCTTATTTCCTGTTAAGAAAACGAATGGGGAGTGGCGTATGGTCCAAGATTTACAAGCTGTAAATGACGCAGTAATACCAAGGGCACCTACGGTGCCAGACCCACAAACCCTGTTGAATGATTTAAAACCTCAACAGAAATATTTTTCTGTGGTAGACATCAGCAATGCATTCTTTTTGATACCGATAAACCCTGACAGCTAGCACTGGTTTGCATTTACATTTCGGGGGTAAAGGTATACATATACGAGACTACCACAGGGGTATTGTGAAAGTTCAACAATATTCTCACAAGAAATGGCAAGCAACTTGGGCGGGGTTTACCCCACCAAGAGGTAGTCAGATTTTGCTTTATGTTGATATCCTGCTGGCAGCCCCCACCCAGCAAGATTGTAAAGAAGATACCATAGCGCTATTACAATTTTTAGCCACTGAAGGACATAAGGTAAACAAAAATAAACTGCAGCTTTGGAAAAAACAAGTTAAATACCTAGGGTATGTAATATCCAAGGAGGGTAGAACATTAGATGAGGACAGAAAAATAGCGATTTTTTACAAGCACCAAAACCCACTACCAAGAAGGAAATGATGTCCTTCCTGCGTGCGACTAATTTTTGTCGGAGTTGGATTCCAAACTATGCCTTGGAATCTGCACCACTGACTAACCTGATTTATAAAAAGCCTATGGCAGCACAGGATTTGTTACAATGGACACCAGAAGCAGAATCTGCTTTCTGTAAACTGAAACAGTTAATAGCGTCCTCATTAGTTTTGGGATTACCAAACTATCATAAATGTTTTTTCCAAACTGTAGATTGTAAGCAAGGTTATATGACATCAGTGTTAACACAGCAGCATGGGGACAAGCAACGCCCTATTGCTTATTATTCATCACAACTGGACCCACTGGCACGGTCTTTAGTTGCAGCTGCAATGGCAGTACAGGCTTCGGCCTCAGTAGTATTGTTCCACCCTCTCACATTGAGAGTGCCTCATGCAGTCACGATTATTTTACTACAAGAAAAGGTAGCATATCTTTCCCCTGTTAGGCATCTTTCCTGTATGACTATATTGTTGAGCCAACCTCATATGACAATTGAACGATGTACAACTTTGAACCCTTCTACCTTGCTCCCAATCCCTGCAGATTGCACACTACACAGCTGCCTGCAGGTGATTGAGCAAAAGACACTGCCTAGAAAAGATCTTACGGATGTTCCCTTGGATGATGCTGAGGTGACATACTACGTGGACGGCTCATGCAAAAGGGGTCCTGCAGGACAGAACCTAGTAGGATATGCAGTAGTTTCTGACACAGACATTATAGAAGTGAAATCTTTACCACACAACTTATCTGCACAGGCAGCAGAATTGATTGCCTTGACACGGGCATGTACCTTAGCAAAGGGTAAATGTGTGAACATTTTTACTGACAGCCAGTACGCTTTTTCTACTGTACATGTTTTTGCGCAACAGTGGAAAAATCGAGGAATGATAACATCTACTGGCAAACCGATTTAGATCTTTTAGAATCTATTGTTACCTCAGAAAGTAGCTATTTGTAAATGTGTAGCTCATACCAAGCAACAGGATAGGATTTCAAAAGGTAATGCGAGAGCTGATACAGCTGCAAAGCAGGCAGCATCAGAAGCATTTCTTTTGAATGAGGAATTACAACCCTTTGAGATTTTAGACTTATTTCTTACTATGAAAGCTGAAAAACAAAGATGGGTAAAATGAGGAGCAATTCTTGAAAAGGGGCTGTACATCTCTAAAGAAAGGAAACCGATATTGCCATATAATTTGTTTAGATATGCAGCTTTGTTGAGCCATGGGCAGAGCCATGTCTCAACAGGGGGGATGGTACAGCTGGTGAACCAAGTGTTCACGACATATGGCTTCTCAAATTACTCTAAAAAATTGTTTGTTATGTCACACTTGTAATAAACATCATGCATAAACATCATGCACAAGGGGCGTTAAAGCCCAAGCAAGGGAGTTTCCCTACACCACCGTATCAGTTTCATACTATCTGTATGGATTTCATAGAGTTGAATAAATGTGAAAATAAGAAGTATTGTCTTGTCATTGTAGATATGTTTTCCAGATGGGTGGAAGCCTTTCCGACTAAAAATCCAGATGCTACAACGGTAGCCAAAGTCCTTGTCAAAGAAATCATCCCTATATTCAGCATTCCTGAAAGGATCTACAGTGACAATGGCATGCACTTCGTGAATCAGACCATGCAACAGCTAAGTAAATATTTCAGAATTTCTTTAAAAAATCATTGTGCATATCACCCTCAATCAGCAGTGCTAGTAGAGAGGCATAATGGGATTTTAAAGAGTAAGCTAAGAAAGTTAATATCAGAAACACAGAGAAATTGTATGTACTCTCTGTCCCTGGCACTGTTGAGCATGAGAACTGTTCTGAATGCAAAAGGATTGACTCCTTTTGAAAAGCTCTTAGGAAGGACTTATTATACACCTCAGTGGAAATCTCTCATGCCTGCAGACCAGGAAGCTGATGGTACATTAGCAGAGTATGTGTAAGTTATTAAATTCTAAACATTTGTTGCAGTTAAATTCTGTTTCAGATAAAGAACGAACCAGACCGTCAGAAGTGGCAGTGCCCCCTGGAGCGTGTATCTGGCTGAAGGTGGTCAAAAAGAAAAATTGGGCATCTCCAAAGTGGGAAGGTCCATATCAAGTGCTTTTGTCAACACCCACTGCAGTCAAGATCATGGAGCATGCCTTTTGGATCCACCTGATGCACTGTAAATTAGTTAAAGACTTTGAACTAGACAAAAATCTTGTTACATGCCAAGAGCAAAAATGATAGAGTCCAGAAGAAACAGGAATGCAGAACAACCCTTTCCTCAGAAGTATTGCATAATCATCCTGTTAACTGTATTTGTGACAATAATCTTTTTGTTGTGGCCTTTTCTTTTCCCAGCCACACAGACTGAACTGAATAAACGTGAAGTGTTACTCATAAACTGGCATCCAAACTTTAACACTTACCAGGCAATTAAATATGTGTATGCTGAGACTTTCAATGTTTCGAATTGCTGGATTTGCACAGCTTTGCTGACAGCATATGGGGGGTTATTAATGACTACACTCCCCCCTAGTGGTCAATGAGACCTGGGAGAACTTGATTGATGATACCTCAACCATTACAGCACAAGATAAAATAGCATTGCACTTGTCTGTTCCACAGAAAGGAACTGTGTGTTTTTATAAAAATGATACTGTTCAGGTGGGTTGGTGCAATTGCAATGACTGTTCCTTATAGATGTTATACTAAAGGAAGCAAAGTAGATCTTTATTGTAATACAAACTATGATTCATTTCTTGGAATGATGCATAAAACACTTGATGAAGTAAAACATAATTCTGTTCTTTATAAACAGCTGTCTATAATTGATAGAAAAATGTTTCATGCAGGGCGAGTGTACATTCATAGCAAGGTTACTACTAAAGTAGAGGATTGTTATTTTGTGTGTGGCAGAAAGGGATACAAATGGTTACCTGAGAATCGGTCCGGCAGTTGTTTTTTGGGTTGCCTGGCTCCGACCATACGACGCACTGCAGTTTTGCCTCATGGGAAAATTCGAAATGTCCGAGAAGTCGTCAAGAAACCTATAAATACAGTGGGACAAATCGATGTGCGTTGGAAAGACCATCATTCCCTAGGCAAAGGGCTGACACATATGGACTTGAGTGATAGCATAATATCATGGGCAGGCATATTACCAGCATATGGAGTGGTGAAATCGATCTGGGAGCTGAGAAAACTGTCAAAACTTCTCGAAGTAATGAGCAATGCAACTTTTTCTGTTCTCGAATTGGTGATTGATGAACCAAATGCTATGAGAACTGTAGGGCTCCAAAACCGCATGGCTCTTTACTTCACCGTAGTGGCGAGAGGTGGTATGTGTGCTTTAATCCAAGAAGAATGCTGTTCGTATATTCCTGACCATAAACACGAGATAGACAATCATCTTGAGGTAATTTAGAAAGTGTCTGCCATGACCAAACCAGGCCCAAACCCACTGACGGGACTTTTTCCAGAAATGGTTTGGGGGTGGGGTACCATCCTAATGAACATCCTGATTGCCATTTGTGTAGGTATGCTCCTACTGGAAGTATGTGTTTGTTGTGGTATCCCCTGCATGAAAAGACTGATTAAAGACCTTATAGACATGTCAGTTTCTGAAACATATAAAGTACTGAGTTTGAAGAACTGTTAAAAGACTGAAAATGCTTTCATAAGTTTAAACTGAATGACTTTCTTAACTGCAAATCCTGAGTGGAAGAGGTTACGAGAAGAAAACAAACTGTTTATGCTTATTTTGAAAGTAGAATAAAAGTATTAATAGGGGGGAAATGTTAGAAAAATATGTATTAATGTGTGTATTAGAAATGTGCTTAGTGCATTCAGAGCCTAAAAGAGTTAACACATTTATTCTATTTCATACTGCATAAATCTGTACAAACTGCAGTTGCTTTTTGACCTTGTACTGTCAGCTATATCTTGCTTGTGCCTTGGAAATTTACTGAGAAGCAGATGATTTCTGCTTGCGGTAGGAAAATGATGAATAGAACAATACTGCTTATATGAAACTCAGACAAGAAGTTCCGCTGTGCTATGAGAACATACACAGCTATAGAAGTAACATATAATTAGGACAAAGCCTGCTTGAAAATATGAACTGCAATCAGCATTTGCTTGTATCTGTATTAGAAAAGTACCTTGAAAAGTAACCGTGTACAATAGATGTTTGTAAATAGTACTGGTCACCAAGGCCAGGTTGTTTTTCTGAAAAGTTTCTCACAAATCTAGTCATGTCAGCAGAAAATCTGAAGTAACACCTGCTGTAGTACAATGCTTAAAGTTGTGTTTGATTACGTCCGCTTAGAAGGCCATGTCTTGTAAAACAGTATAAGAATGAACATGCTTCCTGTTAGTAGTTAGACAAATCCTTGTATTTGCATGTTTTTGTCTCCTTGCTGCAAGTAAATTAAAGTGCCTTAACTGAACCTTACGTGTATTGGTCTTTGAAGTTTTTTCCTTTGACACCATCTCTGCCCGCTATCTTCATTACAGATACCTCTTACTGTACTTTTACTCTGCTCACTAGGTGGCACCCTAATCTAGTCTTGGGTTAAATCTCTTACCCCACCTTCCCATATTTCATCTCAGTATATTTTCCCTATTTCATCCCTGATTACTTTCTAATCTTCCTGCTGTATTACACTGCTCTTACTTTTTCTTTTCCCACCATCTAGCTATATTGTTTTCTTATTTTCCACTGTACTATCCTTTACCACCTCACAGCTGCATTATCACACTCCACTTACCTGTAATTACATAGAGTGCCTCAGGAATCTGCTGCTCACAGATTAGCTCTGCAGAATCTTCCTTTACCTGCTCCATTCGCCCTGTGAGCTCGCTCCGCTCACCTACCCTCAAAATCCCACCCACCGCAATGCTCCTACATTTATACTTCTAAGGCCACACCCCCTCTTTTGCTATCCAATAACTTTCTAGAACTCATTGTATATCCGATACCTACACACCCACTCTCATACTAGGAATAAATTTACTACCCCTGAAATACTACCTCACACTAGACTATCTCTCTACTAGCCTCTACATTTCTGACTGTACTCTATGGTCTCCCTCACCATGCCATTAACCCACAAACAATACTTATAAATCTGTTTCTCTTGCTTGCAGCGCTATCCATTCTCTCTATACCCCATATCCTTACCTTTTATGAAAACCTACTGTATACCGGTTCCTACCATCCCTTAAAACAAACTTTATTATTAAGTCAACTAGCCTTCCAAAGCCATTCAAACAGAACATTTACCTCAACCTATCTGTCACCTAAATATCATAGGGTAGCCCATTTTACTTTCCTTCAATCTAGGAAATCACAAAACATTTTCTGTAAACTACTGAAGCTTACATATAGTCCTCAACAACATCCTCTCCTTCATGGTGACATTCATCCCACCCAGGACCAAACAGCAACACCCCTCTAAACTCCCTCCTACCACATTCCTCTACCCCATTCATTCCCAGTAAAACCCCAAATTCTCTGCACATAGCACATCTTAACATACGGATCTTAAATAATAAAGTTAGCCAACTACATGGTCTACTAGACATAAACTCATTTGATATCCTTTTGTTTAACAGAAACCTGGCTCAAACCAGTAATAAAGGACAATGAAATTATCCCACCTGGTTATAATATCTTGAGATTAGACCAAACAACCAAAAAGGGTGGTGGGGTAGCAATTCTGTATAAATCTCAATTACAGGTTACTTCACTAAATGTACAACCACCTTTAGATAGCAATGTTGAAATCCTTATCTTCAAGCTTCAGGTCAATGCTAGCAAATATATATACATAATATGCTCCTACCTACCTCCAGGCAATAACATCAGCATCCTAGAAAATATCCTTTGCTGGCTTTCTACATCCTTCCCACAAGAAACCATTGTACTTGGTGATTTTATTATAGACTGGAACACCTGTACCTCACACAAACCAACAACCCATATAAACCTCTCTGTTTTTTCCCTAACAATCACCACCCCCACCAGAATCCATAAACCCAGTAGCAAAGAGAGTATCTTAGTAAATAGTCATCCCCTCTTTTATAAAGCAGGTACCCTTCCTGACGATATTAGTGATCATTCACTTACTTATATACTCAAACAAAAAAAAAACTTTATTCCCTATCAAACTACCTTTAAAACTACCTGGAACAAAAAAGATAATCCAGCAAGCTTCCAAGCAGAGCTTCAAGCCTATGACTGGTCACCCTTAAAACAACTCCCACTTGAGAAAGCAGTATCCTACTTAAACTTCAAATTCTTACAAATCCTAGAATTCCATGCCCCTTGAAGCTCTACAAGAACTAGAAGTAAAGCAGCTCCATGGCTCACTAAAGAGACTAGGCAACAAATCTTAAGAAATAAAATCTGGTCTAAATGGAGAAACACTAAAGATCCAATTGATCATCAAAACTTTAAACAGCTGAGAAATGCCACCAAAAAATCAGTACTATTTGATAAAAAAAAAAAAACATTACTTTTAAACTCCAACAAAAGCACCAGCAACAACCACAAATCTTCTGGTCAGGCATAAATAAACTATTGCACCCTAGCCACTCAGACACCAACCCCATCAGGTCTCTCCTTTAACACACCCAACCAGACTGCTGATGCTTTCAATACCTTTTTCACTGAAACAGTCCAATCTGTAGCAAACTCCTTACCTCCTGTTAGCTCAACCCTCCCATCCTCCCTAGGTAGCATACATCCTACCCTTCATTTAAAACCAATTCCTAAATCCCTCATCTATACCCTACTTCACAAACCATGTACTCCCTCAGCTGATCTCCTACCAGCTGAATACCTTCAAACTGCAGCAAAAGTACATGCCTATCCCATTTCTATCCTAATTAATAGAACCATTACTGAAGGCTCCATCCCATTTCTCTGGAAAATCTCTCACATTATCCCACTTCAAAAGGATGGTAACTCAAACTGAACTCTCTAACTTTCGGCCCATAGCCCTACTTTCTCCTTTAGCCAAAATCATGGAAAATGCATCCATCAACATCTTCTGGATCACCTTCTCCAAAACAACCTACTAGCTGACTGTCAGAATGATTTTAGTCCTTTCCGTAGTACTACCACTGCTCTCCTATCCTATCCTTCTCTGACTGCATTAACAAACATCATAATAATATGCTCTCCTCTGCACTCTTTATTGACTTATCTAAAGCTTTTGATATGGTTAACCATCAACTACTTCTGAACATACTAAAATCACTTTCACTCAACACACAGGCATTCAAATGATTCAAATCTTACTTAGACAATAGACAGCAAGCTGTCATTTGGGGCAATAACCTATACACACCTCTCCCTATTACCCTTGTTGTCCTTCAAGGTTCTATCCTGGAACCTCTCCTCTTCTCCATATTCATTAATGATCTTTAGTATAAATCTTCCTCTACCTACCTGCATACAATAGACAGATAACTCCACATTGATTTGTAATGCCTCTTCTTTATCAGAACTCCAATCCATCACCCAAACAGTATTTAACCTAGTTGAAAACTGGTTCCTACAATGTTGCCTCCTAAATGCCAAAAAAAAAAAAAAACGATTGCTATTTACTCCAACTCTAAAATCCTCCCCAATAAATATCTCCATTACATCCAACAATGGTACTGTCATAGCTCCTGACCCAACTACCAAACTCCTAGGTGTAATAATTGGCCACAACCTTAACTTTGGCTCGCATATTAACTCTACTATTACATCAGTAAACAGAAAACTTGGTTCTCTGTATAGGATAAAACCTTTCCTTACCCTCTGAAGCCAGAACTACCATTGCCCATACCCATCTGATCTCTACCCTCCTATATGCCTCCCCCATTTATACAAATCTTTCCAAAAGTAACCTTAATAAGTTGGCAACCTCCTATAACAACATTGCCAGATTTGCTACTGGCTCCCCATTTAGAACTCACCATTGTCTGAATCTCAAACAGCTGGGATGGCTAGAACTGCAAAAACCGCTGGAATTTCAACAACTCACCATCACCCATAAGATTCTGTACCATCCTAGTAATACTCCTATTCTCTGTAGCCTTATCTCCCCCTACATAAATCTTACTACCCTTCGCTCAGCAAATAAATTGCTGGTTATCATCCAGAAATCCCACAACAAAGCAGATGATTCTCTTTTTCTCCAATTCTGTGGGGAATATTTGGAATAGGCTTTTTAGCAAACTTGTATCACTATCATCATTACCACTCTTCAAAATGTAACTAAAATTTCTTCTAAAGACACAATGGCTAGGCCCATGTACTAACCCTGACTAACATTCACCCAGTACAATATTACTGTATACCTCTCTCTTAAAACCCTTAAAGTGGGATTAGTAATCCTTCCCTTACTCCCAATTTTAGTCTAGTTTTCTCAGGAAACTATCACTGAGTATGTACTTTATAACACTCATCCTGCTGTGAGCTCAAGTGCTCCACCTTGTATATAGATCAACTGTCTTTTTACTTTGTGCATTTGTTTAGGTGTATATATGCACACTTTATTATCTTAGTGTTATATTTTATTAAACGACCATAATACTTTTTCAATCCTTACTTCTTTCCTAACCTACCTTATGCTGAATGTCAAACCCTTTACCATGTAAATAGTACTGTATTGATTTGTTAAACTCTGTAAACAATTTCTTTAAAGTTTTTTTTGATGAAAATCTTCATCAACAATGTATTTAAATATTTTTTAGTTTTGGTCTCCTTTTTGGAGCTTATCTCTCAGGGCTTCTACTGAAAATGGACATGTATTCAGTTAGATTAGCCCGGTCAACAAATGTAAAATAAAATGAGCAGACTTAAAATACTTTTTCCTCAAGTAAATGTTGGAGGTGTGATGGAGAAGAAAGAGGTAACGGAACATATGTTTGGGAGTGTATTGAGTTAGCAGTCTACAAGGTACTGTTTTAGAATATTGGATAAGCAAATGCTTGCAGCTCGGGAAATGATTATTTTGTGCAGCGATGTAGGATCTGAATTGCTGTGAAATATTAAAAGCCTCAAGTTTAATTCAGAAATGTAGTTTAATTTAAAAGCAAATAGTAAATGGAAATACAAGTCTAAACCAACTGTATTTGAAGTACTGAATATTCTAATAGGTGGGAACTGGAAGAGATCTTTTAGAAAAGGGAAGGAGGAAATTTCATAAAAATGGATATTGTAGGAGCACTGTATGCAGGCAAGGCAGTAATTCAACAATTTATGCAATGTTGGATTGAAAGTTACAAAGTGAACATGTATACTGCATGTGAATAGAAAAATGTTTTTCTTGTCTGCTAATGTATGCTTGTCTAAGTGATAATTTAATAAGGGAGTTTAGCTATGTGTTTAGATTCCCTACCCTCTGGTTTTCTTTCCAATATCAGATTTTTTTCCTGGCCCTCTGTATGATTCATCATTAAAGCTAATATTTAATGTTTGAAAACATTTCATTTTTAATGTGCTGTTAAGAGTAGTTTCATGTCTTGGCAAATTCATCACTTTCTTGGTGAGTTTAGATACTCGTGTTCTGTTGCCTCCTTAATCTGTCACAGTATAGGAAATTTATGCAGGAGGACTAGAAGATGGATTGGAGAACCAGAAAGTGAGTCTATAAATTTCCCAAATTCTGGTTACAAAGCTTTTGAAGTTCATTTTCTGATGGAATCCTAAACTATCCAGGTTAAATGAACTATTAGATGCAGACCGTGTCTGAAGCAGCTTGCAAGTTTGGTCTGATTTTTTTGGCTTTCTGTAACCACTTCATTTTGTACCACTTACTGCTGAAGGTTATTTTGTGTAAGTCCCCTGCAGTATAGTCCATTATGCAGCAACATTTCACATGACCTATGGATACGTAATCTGGAGCTTGGATTTCTGCAAACATCTGAGACCGATCCCTTTCAGATGGGACCTTGAACCCGTTTTGATACTTCAGCTGCAAAGGTGTGTGAAAAGTATGGGAGTCACAATTAATGCTTGCACACTTAAGTTTTCTGCATGCAAACCCAAAAGGGCTTGCAAAGGTATTAATTGAAGGAAATAATGATTGAAAATGTAGCCTAAATTCAAATTTGGACATTAACAAATCTCTGGTGCTGTCCTTTTTGTATTCAGGCCACATTTCACCACAACTATTCTCCCAAAGATAAAAAATAAATAAGATACCGAGCCTGCCAGGCTGAAAGACAAACACTTTATTAACCAAAGGTACAGGTAAGCGCTTTTGCATTTAACTTATTGCTTCATCAGACAAACTTTTAAAAAGACGACCTACATTTATATCCAGTAACAGCCAATCAAGTATTAAAACCAGTAGAGCACCTTCTAAAAAGCATTAGTACATAGTATACCAAAAATACAAAACTATCTAGAAAATACCCTAAAGAATACAATCTAAATAAAAAACAAGACCTACTGAAAATGTATAAAAACATGAGTTAAAATCAGTAAACCATACATAAAAAGCTAGTTAAATTCTTATTAAATGCATATAACAACATCCACACTTAATGCTTCAGAGGACGTGACTTTAAAAAGGGCTTTAAAGCTTCTGCCCAATAAACGAAGTCCACACCTCTCGTGCTAATGTCTAAAACCATAAACTTAAAGGTGTGTTCAAAGCCACACTGCATAGCATGTTGTGCTAAGGCAATTGTATCTTTCTTATTCTTTATCTCTCTAATGTTCTAAAATCCTGTTCTTTAGGCATCTGTTCGTCTTCCCTATATGGTTTTACAGGTTTTAGACATTAGCATGAGAGGTGGGGACTTTGTTAATCGGACAGAAGGAGCTAAGCAGTAATGGATTTTGCTCTTTAATGCTGAGAAACCACCAGGCTTAAATGAGGTTTTTACTTTAAAGCCCTTTTTGAAGTCCCACCCTCTAAAGCATTGTGTGGATGTTGTTATATGCATTTAACAGGAATTTTTTAAATAGCTTTTTGTGTATGGTTTACTGATTTTTAACTCATGTTTATTATACATTTTTCAGTAAGTCATAAGTTCATAGGTGTGTACTAGGCTGATGGCACTGGGGCCTTTATAAGCCTAGCCATAGGATTACCCTGGCATTGTGTCACCCGACCTTAGTTCCCAGTGCCTCTGTTGAGTAGAGCTACTGGAGTTATCCTCGGGGTGAATTTTCTATTTCCCATCCACTCATCAGGATTTCTCTTGAAGAGGGTCAGCGAGGTGCTCTGCTTGACATGTATGGGAAGTCTATTCCATAGCATGGGTAGTCTCTGGGTTATGAACCTGTCCCTCCATCTTGTTCTGTTTGTAGTAATGAGGTTGAGGTCTCTGGACCGTGTGGTGTGGAGGGATTGGGATTTCTTTAGATGTAGCATTTATAACAGAGCTGGGTCGGACATGGCTTTGTAAGTCAAGCAGAGATCACCTCTAAGCAGGCGATATGAGACCGAGAATAGTTGGAGTTTTTTTAGTCTGTCCATATAGGACAAGTGTTTAAGGCTTAGTATCCTCTTTATGAGGTACTTTGGCAGCCTCTCCTGTTGTTGCAGATGTATAGTAAGGTACAAGCCAAATGGGGCATTGTACCCTGAGTGGCCTAATGAGGGAAGAGTAGAGGTAGACTATGACCTTTCGTCCTGGATGCAAGACACTTGGTAATGAGATCTGCCACATAGGAAGACTTTCTAACCACAGTGGCAATGTGGTGATCAAAAGAGAGGTAGCTGTCAACCTGTGTTCCCAGATCTTTTAATGCCCTCTGCATTCAGTGGACTACCATCAATGTGGTAATTCATGGGAACAGAGTTTTTTCCCAAAGGAGATAATGACATTTTTTGGCATTGAGCTTAAAGCCATGGTTCTGACATCAGTCGTTGGTCTCAGTGAGGCCATTCTGTAGGATGTCAGCATCACTTAGGGAGTTAATAATAGCTCCCAACTTACAATCGTCTGCAAACTTTTGCCAGCCAGAGTTCCTTCGTGTTGGCCTGGACTTGAGAGAAGTAGATAGCAAACAGGAGAGGACCCAGGACCGAACCCTGTGGGACTCCACTCATGACTAGTCGGCAGTCTGACTTGGTGTCAGCTACTTTCACACTGTGGGTTGTACCTGTGAGCCAGTTTGCAACCCACCTAGTGATATAGGGGCTGATGCCTAGCTTAGTGAGTTTTTCTATGATTCCTGAGTGGAGAATGGTATCAAAGGCCTTTGCCAGATCAAGGTAGGCTGTATGAACCACCTTGCCTTCCTCCACAGCTCTGGTGACTGATTCAAAGAAGTCGACCAAGTTGAGCAGGCACGATCTACCCTTCACAAAACCAAACTGTGTGGGATCCAGAGTTTGAAGATTCCCTATATCCCTGTTTATGAGGTCCATGATGATACATTCCATAGCTTTGCATGTCAGACTCGTCAGCCTAATGGGGCGATAGTTCCCAGGGTCTGTAGTCGCTCCTCGTAGCAGTACACCATTTGGTAGGGCAAAACCTGAGGTGAGGCTATGATTGAGCAGGGCACACAGGTGAGGTGCCAGTTCACTCTGTAGTTCATGTAGAACACAGCCAGGGATATTGTCAGGTCCCATAGAAGCTGTATTCTTAGCCTTAGACAGTTCTGTTTTTAAACTGTGCAGCAGTAATACTGGGTGCCTGGCAATCTACTGGTATTGTGATTGGTCCTTTGGGGGGAGAGAGGGGTAAAGTTGGCACTGAATCTGTTAACCAGGATATTTGCAATATCTGTTGGCTCAGTTTAGGAGGTACCATTGTGCAGTAGCTCAGAGCAAATCTGGGTATTACCGTGGAGATTCTTTACATAACTATAGAAGGCCTTGTGATTGTCTATGCTGTCTACTGCAATTCTGTTTTCATAGCTACCTTTAGAGGATTTGATGAGGGATCTCAACTTTTTGTTGATGCTGATAAGGGAGTTTTTCCAGTCTTGGGACTTCACCTTATTCTGCATCTGTTTCCTCCTTCTGTTGTAGAGTTTGTTTATGGCAGGGGACCACCAGATTGGCTTCCTTTTTTGGAGGAGAGCATCTTGGTTCTATTGGGTATGACGAGATCCATGCATTTGTGTTAGTGTAGTGCATTAGTGTATGATTCGGCAGTCATGCAAATATTCCCCATTTGCATGGGTACTGTGAAATTAGCCACCTCTGTTTTTTAGGAGCCCAGAGTTAGCTTTGGAGAAGTTTTTCATGGTGGTTACCTTTGCGGAGGGTGGTTGGGTGGGAAGGATGTGGATTTCCAAGGTGATTAGTTTGTGGTCTGTTCTAACCAGGGAGGAGCTGACTATTGGTGTAGAGCAATGGTCACCCATGTTAGTAATGACCAGGTCAAGGATGTTCTTACCTATAGTGGGGGTAAGAACAAACTGGTCTAGGGCATTGGAATTAATGAACTCCAGCAAAAGTTGGGCAAGTGTATTGGTACACGAGTAGTTTTGCCCAGTTAATGGAGGGGAAGTTGAAGTCGCCTAGTATGAGAGTGTTAGGTTGGATTCTAGTATTCTCCAGGGTGCTTAGGAACTTGGAGTGTGAGTCTTGTGACAGGATTGGGGACCCGTAGCAGGCTACAACCTGAATCGCTGTCTTACTTCAGGTGTGGCTAACACTGGGTATCTCTGATGGATTATGTTAGGCTACCAGTCTGGAGGTGTGCAAATCCTTTATGAATATGGAAACACCACCGCCTTTGGAGCATTGGTCCAAGTTTTGGAGCCGAAAAGTGTAGAAAGAGTTGTAGCCTGGAAGTGTAGGGGTACTTTCTGCTGCCTTGAACCAGGTCTCTGTTGCAGCACAAATGTAGATGTTCTCCATTTTAAGGAGTGCTTCGAGTGAGTGCATTTTGAGATTTAGACTTCTAGCCTTGAGCAGCATGACCCTCAGATTGCACTTGTTTGTAGCTGTTACGGTGGTAATTTGGTCTTTGGAACACTGCCTAAAAAAGGTACTATAGGGGTTGGTAAGAGCCTTGGCCAGTATACAGAAGCCCAGGGATGACAGATGCAGGCCATCTCTGGCAAAGCATCAAGGTCCGTCAGTCATGTCATTCCAGGCAGACAAATACTGTATCCCCTTAGAGTGACACCAGAAACTTAGCGAATTGTTTAAATCTATCATTTTCTGTTTGTACTATGGTATCATTCTGGGTGATGGTAGGATGCTGCTCAGGGCTAGGGTCATACCCACCTGGGCTTCTTAATCTAACAGCTCCACCATGTCTCTCTTCATGTAGTCCAGGGAGGTATGTTTCAGGTCATTAACACCCACATGTACAATTACAGAGTCATATTTGTACCGGTTGTTGAGGGACCTGAGTGCATTCATTATGTGGTGGATCCTGGCACCTGACAGGCAACTGACCTGTTAGTTTCTCCTTATTCAACTTAGTGAGTAGGACATCAGTGTGCCTCAGTATTGAGTCGCCTATTACTAGTGTGTTGGGTATGTTGTTTTACCTTTGGTTGAGTGGTACACTGTTTAGGAGAGTTGTGTCTCATGGTTAGTGTTGTGTTGTGGCGATCGAGTGCATTTCTGCCTTGGCGGTCTCTGCTGTTAGGGTAGAATTTTGAGAGCTCCCATGAAAGTGGGTGTGTGGTTTGTGTTTTTATGTGAAAGCAGAGATGGTGTGTGTTCTAGAGGGCTATGTGTTCCATGTGGTGTGGTGCAAGTGTTTACCGTCTCCTCTTGATCAGCTGTTCCGGTCTTGGAGAGTTTGTGGCTTCCAGTTTGGATATATAAGTGCACCTCTCACAAGTCTGAGTGTTGGGAGGTAAGAGGAGGGGGTTGTTGATGTACATGAGGCAGTTGCTACACTGCCTCAGGATGCCCAAGTTCACCAGGTTAATAGGAGAAAGCACAGGGAATTGACCTTTAGACATGCCTGGAGGGGTGGGCATTAAGTACTGGAGCTGTTCCCTTGTACAGTGTTTAGTGCTGATAGCACTTTTGTGTGTTACAATAATTTCTGCAAGAAGTCTGGTAAAGTGCTAGACTAATAAGCTAGTAAAAGTGCAGGAGAGGAGAAAACTAGCAGATCTAAGGGAAAAAAATTGAAGAGCAGACTTTGGCACTACTCAGAAGCTTGCAAACTGTCCTGGATACAGAAAATCTGTATCTGGACTAGACTAGTTACAGGAAAGGTGGGAAACTAGTGCAAACACAGGCTTTTAAACCAGAAAGTTGAAAGAGATGGAAAGACTTCCCAAACGGCCAGTAAACTACAATTTCTGGGCCAGAATCCACTCCTCTTGTGGTAGACAGGCTACCTACTTAACACTCCCACTGATTAAACTAGAAGGCTTCCCTCCAACACAAAAAGGCTTGGGGGGCTCATCTTACATACAGTCCTGGATACAGCAAATCTGTATCTGGACTAGACTAGTTACAGGAAAGGCAGGAAGCAAGCTTAGAATTTTTTTTTTTTTTTTGCAATGAAATTAACAAATGACTAAACAAGTGCAGTAGACAGTAAATTAGGAGGCTACTAACAAGCAGTAATAAGTGCAGATTAAGAGCAACTGAACAGATAAGAGCACACAGAACAGCAAACTAAGACAGTTTATAGTAAGAACAGCTGATTGAAGTATAATTTTTTTTTTTTCCCCCGAGGAGGGGAACAGACAAGGATTAAGAGGCTACAGGGGTTGTCCTTCCCAAATGCTCTCTTTGTACACAGCAGATAAAGCTGAAGAGATGGGACTAGTAGGAGTGTCTGAAATCAAAATAGGATCTCACTGTACTCAGTTGTGAGCAAATGAGATGGGGCTATGAGTGTCCAAACACAAATTTACAAGAGGGGCGTGCAATTTCAAAGCCACCAAGGTTAACACCACAACAAGAACAGGGAGGGCAGGCCAGGGAACCAACTGTAGGGATACAGAGAGACCACAATATTAAGTTCAGTTAATATTCAGTGAAAAACTCAAAATGCAGTACTATATGAAAAAAAGTGCAGATAGAAGTGTACTTAATTTAGCTTGTATGTCCAGGTGATTGCTGGTTAATCTTAGCCAGCCAACAGCTTAGATATGTAATTTGTTTTTTATTTAGATTGTATTATTTAGGGTATTTTTATAGATAGTTTTGTATTTTTGGTATACTATGTACTAATGTTTTTAGAAGGTGCTTAATTGGTTTTAACAATTGATTGGCTGTTATTGGATATGAATATAGGTTGTCCTTTCACTAGTTTGTCTGATGAAGCGGTAAGTTAATCGCGGAAGCGCTTACCTGTATCTTTGGTTACTAAAGTGTTTTGTCTTTCAGCCTAGCAGGCTCAGTATCTTAATTATTTATTTTTTGTTTGCACTTGTTATAGTTACCGTGTCGTTCCTGTGCCTGTTTTTTTGTTTAGTTTGTTCTCCCAAAGATCAATGGCCACAACTTGTAGTGCTGTTTTAACTTGTTTAATGGGAACATTACTATTTTAAAAAGGTAGAAATGCCTGCAAGTATTTACACCTCATAGATGTGTAATGTGTGTGCATTTATGGGTAATCTTTGAAATCTACTTGGTGGATTCCTCCAGGTTCAGTTTTGTGACCATAAGGCCTTTCAGGCAAGTAACTTGGGAGGGCTAATTTGTAGCTTTTCTTTCTCCAAAAATGCAGCTTCTAGGGGCTCCACAATTGTAATTTTCCTTGATGTGGCAACTAGTCTCTGCTACAGACAATAAGCAGTACAGGTTTTGGAGGGAGAGCGCTGTCAGCACAAGTCAAAAGCTAGTATTTTTCATGCTCAAAAAGTAAAAGGGCATACAAAGATTTGTTAATTATGATCATGGTCCAGGGACCTGTGCCTAGAAGAGTTGGATATGTATAAAAAGATTGAATTCCTATTTGGAGGATCAGCTAGTTTTGGGTAGTTGAAACAGCAAGGTGATAGTTTAGAGCTGTATAAACTTGAACTAAGGATCCATGCAAGGCATACATTTTCTAAAACGCAAGTAAATGTGTGGTGTCTGCTGTCTCTGCCTGCAGGACTGAGCCAAGCTGTATGATAAAATAGTCTAGTGGCTGTAACCAGCCCATGGACACTGCTGTATGTATTCTCTCCTTTTAGGGGAGAGAAACCTTGTGGTTAAACAGAGTATGTCAAAGGTAAAAATGTTTGTTATGCTAGACATGTCTTTTTAATTGATCATATTGCCAAGGGAATCAGTAATTAAGTGCCATCACAAAAAAAAAAAAACATTGAGCAATAAATATTAGTCAACTCTAAAATGCAACCTTTACAGCACGTGTATTCCAAGAATCACTATTGGTACCCAGTATGAACTGTGCTGTAAACTAGCAATGTTCAACAAATGCACTGACATTTCCATATGGGTAGTGGTGCCCTGGTGACTCCTCTGGCAGTCTTCCAAAGCTCAGAGCTTCTCTGCTTGCCTATCTGTGGGTGTGATGAACCCATCATAGTAAACTACAGGCACCTGCCTGTCAGACCCACAGACATGACTGTTTCAGTTTTCTAGTGCCACTGTAAGAGAAGGATCTCTGAAAAGATTGCTGCTTTCTGTGGAGTTTCAGCTGGTTTGCTCTGATAATGAACCCTTTTGGGCTTTATTTCCTCCTCCTCCTCCTGCCTTTTCATATCAATATTTTGAGCTATAGTGCTGATTTGACTTTTTTCTTATTTAGAAATGTATATGTTTCAGTTTTTACTTTGGCTAGCACAGTAAGGCTTATGTTAGCTTAAAACTTCATTAGCACACTTTGGAAAACCTGCTGATGCTGTATTTTTACACTTGGGGTTATACTGAGCAGTATTATGGCACTTTACATTTTTTTTGAACTGTGATGTTTTTTTTTTTTATTCACAGTTTTATGGTAAACATTTCTGACAGGAAATTTTCATACATTTCACGTTCTTGTCCAATACTGTTCTAGACATTTGTTGTTAATCATTTGGTGATGGAACTAGATAATTTTCACAATTAGTTTTTATGTATTTTGTGCTTTTAACTAGTACTGAAAATAGTTTTCTCAGTGCAGCATTCAGTATAGTATCCCTACAGAAATGGTCTTTAAATTGCTATTTAATGGGGAGAATAGTGGGATTTTACCATCTTTACTGGGTTGACTGTGCAGCCAGTATTTTGGATTGAGCTGGATAGTTTCTTGTCCCCTGACTTAGTCAGATGCAGGGCCCCGCACCATCACCTACCTCTTGTGCACCTAAATAAAAAAAAGAGAGAAATATGTCAAACATGCCTCTGCCTATGATTTGTGAATCTGTAGTAGCCTTAAACATGCTATTGAACCACTCTGCTTTTGCCTCCAGGTCCCCTGGTGGGTTAGTACCACAACTGTGCATGACATCATGGTTGGACATGTCCTCCTGGGCTGTTCATTGCCTGGTTCAGGTACAGGAGAACTGAACGTCTAGGTGCAGGGGTTCAGAATCTGCTGTCAGTGTTGATATGCCTCCCCTGGGAACCTCACTCTAATGTAATGTAATATATGCAAAAAAGAGACGAGATGTACCACATTGTAGGGCAACAGTTTGACTGTTTTTCTCCTGAGGTGGTGGTACTGCTAGATCCATTGTTCAGGCAATTTAATTACAGCATGTGTACTTGGGTTAGGAGGAAACCTCATAGTCACATCTCTGTTCAACCTTCCATTGATCTCAATTCTGAAAGGGATTCAGAATCTTTCAAAAATATCTTTGATCAGACAACTTGCTCTGTGGACAAACAAGAGCAGAAAACCAGAGAGTTGTCACCCCCCCAAATGCCAGCTAGATTTGGAGGAAGTGTGTTTTTAAGAACACTTGCATTTCTCCTGTATTGAATTAATGATTGCCTAAAGTGTTAAGGAAATATCAGGGTGTGCTTTACCATGTCTGGCCTCCAACCCTTTGTCTGTGGATCATGTTGCTGTATCCCTAGTGACATCTTCCAACAAAGACTGTCTTCATCAAACCCATTTCCTTCAGATAAACTAGCAAATGTCTACAATCTATGGGAAAGGAAGCTGGTGCAGCTCAGCATTGTAGCATTTAAGGTGTTGAACTACCAGTGTTTTATCTGAACGCTTTTGTTAGGGGTGCATGTGTATTTTAGGTGAATTAGCTGCATCACTGCCTGCTGAACAAACGGAGCATGTGAATATATTGTCCAATGTTTGTGTCTTAATCATGCTTTAGAGTGCCTTGGAAGGGGCCAATACTGTTTTCTAGCAATGCAGTAAAGTCTGTGGTTATAAGAAGGTATTTCTGGATGTACAGTCAAAACTTTTCTGAATTAAAAAATAAAATTATGAATGCTCTTCTTGATTCTAATTGTGTTTGGTACAGCAGCTAATCATATCCTTAAACTCTGGGATGACAAGAGGTAAACCAATGCAAGGAGTGTCTAAAACATTCCATATATTTGAGTTTCTTTCCATTAAGCAGGATCTTATTTAGTTGCTCAACAAATAAGTTCAAGCTGAACAAAAGCCGGGCACCAAAACAAAATGGCAAGACAAAACTGTCACGTCTAATGATAGGTTCCTTTACCAAAAAGAATACCCCCCCCAAACAAAAACATATGCCTTTAAGGCACAGCACCTACTTTTTCCCCCAAGTGCCCCTCTCTGTGCTCTTTCTCAAAATTTCTCAAGGCAGCTTGGCAGTTACCAACAAATGGATGCTCAACGTTTTTAGCAGGTGTTACAACTTGTAGTGGGAGGAACATCTGCTTCAGTTCAAGGGGATGCCCCTCATCCCCTGGACCAGATTTTGTGGTTCCTACCTATACTGCAGCAATTGCTGTACTCTTTGGGGGGGGAGGGGGCTTACAGAACTAGTCCCTCTTTTTGGAAAAAATGAAAGGTTTATCTTCTGGAATGTTCTTGGTTTCCAAAAAAGAAGCGTCATGGAGACAAGTATTGGCCCTATACTTGACACAGTTTTTTTTTTTTTTTTTTTTTTAAGGCCCCCAAGTTAAAGAAACTCACTATGCAGACAGTAATTCCTCTTCTGCCAGACTGCTGCTTCATTGTAGCCCTGGACTTGAAGATGTATATCCGCATATCCCCATTATTCATTACTTCAGTGTGAAACGCACAAATCTCCGATATCTATCTGTTCTTCGCATTGCCCTTGGCTGTGCCTCAAGTGTTATCAAATTCCTTGTTATGGTAATGGCTTACTACTGGATTCTTGGCATTTGCATCTTTCTTTATTTGGACAACTTGCGGATTTGTGATGGTCTGTATCCAGGTGTTTGAAGTTGCTAGAGAAGGTCTCGACCTTACCCCTCCCACTTAGGGTTCAAGTTGAATCTTCAGAGGCTGTGCATGACAGCATCACAAAAATTAAACTTCCTGGGGTGCTTAATTTAACTCCAAAAATAATGATCTTATTCCCAAAGACATGGTCCTGTCTTACTGATGGTGTTTGAGGAGTTCTACGGAAGATCTTCACCACGGCAAGAGAATTCCAAAAAAAACTTCTAGGAGTTATGGAGTGTTTGATTTTTCTCATGAAACCACTGACCCATCTCCACATGAGGGAAATTGAATTGTGTCCAGACTTGAGACCCAGCATCTACATTCCTTGGCACCTCATTACTGGTGGTGCCCTTCATCAGGTGGGTTACAGTGGTGGAGTACAGTTGAGTATCAATCCAGGACTTCTCCTCTCTCTTCTTGTTTTGGCATAATCCATCAAGGCAGTTTCTTCTGACTTGGCTTGGGGGAGCTGTGTCAATGGTAGTGCAACTGCAGGCCATTTAGTGGGGGCCAAGGATGGACAGAAGCATATCAGTATCAAGGAAATGTTGGGAATGATCCATGCCTTTAGTCTTCACCATCTATGAACTTCAGGTCCTCATCTGATGGTTACAGACAATATTACAGGGAAGTGGTACCATAAACAAATGAGTAGAAGCTTCAACTCTCTATGCCTGTTGGCAGTGATGGCCTGGGAGCTGGCTTTACAGCATTCATTTTCTCTTGAGGCATCATGCATCCCATTGTAGCACAATGTGGCAGAAAAATAAGCAGATCCTGGGTAGTCCCACATGAGCAGACAGCTGAAAGTGTGTTGTTCAGGATCTAGTCCAGATGTGGGGAATTCCTCAAATAGATCTGTCTACTTCCTTTCAAAACAGATGCTGGAGAAATTCTGTTTCAGACATCCTTGCACCCACACTTGCAAGGCTGACACATGAATGTTCCTGTATGCATTTCCACCTTTTCCATTTGCCAAGGGAATCTTGGTTCTCCTTTTTAATAGTATCAGCTAAGGGCAACTGGCACAGACTTCCAACACTTTGGTTCACTCTCCCACTTGAAAGGGTGATTAATCCACCCCATTTTGGAGTACTATAACTAGTAGCATAGATGATTCAGCCTTTACTCCATTTAGGCACTTGTTTCAAGAGGTTGTGTAGCAGGAGTTAAAGGAGGCCAGAAAATTTGTTAGAAAATCTGGTTTACAAATGGATGTTAATTTCAGAGAGGTATCTAAATTGGACCAGTGGGTCACTTAAGGTTAAAATCCCTCTGGTCTTGAAATACTTGTGTGAGCTACTTCAGGATGGCTTATTATATGCATTTAATGGCCATCTCTTCTTGTTTGCTAATAGATCCCCATTTTTGGTAAAGCATTTCTTGAAAGAAGTATTGCATATGAGACACCTTTCATGGGATCTCAACTATGCTCTAGAAAACTTTACCTTGTCCACCTTTCAAGCCTACTGCTCAAACTGATCTAAAGTTCTTAATGTGGAAAACTGCTCTGATTAATGCGCTGACATCTGACAGGTGAGCCTCTGAGCTGCAACCTCTCATGGTGGGGCAATCTTGCCTGATTTTCCACAGCAGATAAGGTTGTTAATCACTAATGCCTCTTTCATGATGAAAGTCACCTCAAAATGCACTCTAAGAGCAAAAGAGAAAGGATACTTCATATCTTGGATGTGTATTGGCAGCTCAAGAACTACCTTGAAACAAAATCCTTTATGAAGGCTGAAAGGCTTCATTTTCTGCACAGGAGCAAAGGGTCAGCATGACTCTCTATGCAATACATTGCACATGGGTTGTTTTTGGGTATTTGTGAAACCCACCATAGCATGGTGAATCCAGGCAAGGGAAAGTTGCATTCCACCAGGGCCTTTTCCTCTTCAGTGATGTATTGGCAAGAAGTAGTTTTCTAGAGGTAGCAATTTTATCCTTTGTTCATACCTTTTATAGAGCACAACAAGCTGAATGACTTGTCTAAATCTAGAACAGGCTTTGCTAGGCCAGTGTGTGTGTGTGTGTGTGTGTGTGTGTGTGTGTGTGTGTGTGTGTGTGTGTGTTTGTGTTTTCCAGGGGCTCATGGACACCTATCCTTCCTCCTCCTAGGTTTGGTAAGCTTTAGGAATTTAATGTGTCCGTAAGGCAGTGTTTGAACATTGTACAGCTGCTTAAGCCCTACTTAACTGTAACAGTACAGCTTTACTGGCAGTACCTACCATACCTCCTTTTGGATGTACATAATTTGGGATTGGAGTTGTCACAGAGTTATGCCCAGTGAGGGTTTTGTGCAGTTTTTATTTTATTTTTTTTATTTGGAAAAGTATGTGCCTGCAAGCTTCCTCTTCTATCTGTATCATTCTTTCTGGACCCTTAAATTGAATGTCTTGTCTTTTTTTTATCTCAAAGGCTATTCTGTACTTGAGTGATTTGGTCTATCACATTTACAGACAGGGAGGTGGAGCTCATCGAGCTGGTAGACTAACAGAGAAGGGACATCAGGGCAGTACTACCCATGTGCCAGTAAGGCAGTGTTGTACTAACACTTTCTGTTATAAGGAAGTAGATCTTGTGCAAATATACTTTACAGAAACATTTGTGTTTATGGGAGTGGTACAGATCTGACCCCTTAAAGTCCAAAGACACCTAGCAAAGTCGTCATTTAACTAGAAACACTTTACCTTAACTGACATAACAGAAACCTAAGGCAATGAAAGTTGAACTACCAAACTGTTTTCACATGCATCCCACTGTAAAAACTTGCTTGTTAAGCGATGGGTATAGTCTGTTTACTACTCCTTTAAATAATCCAGTTTAGCTAACAAATTATCACGATATGCACAAGTGGTAAAATATACCAAATCAAATCTTACAGATCACTTTAAAGTCTAACACTTGCCCTGTTGCATAGATGTGAGCTTCACCCAAACTATCCTGGTAGACTAATTTCTTGTCATAGCAAGGGCAACATTATTTATCACTTTTTTTTCCCAGTTACCACACGTAATTAAGCACCTTCTCCAACTTCATGGAAACTTAATGGCTCAAGATCAGGTTGACAGAGTAGTGGGGGGGAGCTCTTCCAAAATAGGCATAAGCTGAAAATCTGCTTCTGATTTAAGCAGTCTGCTTTTCCAAAATAGCAACAGCTTGCCAAAATTAAGTTGTAGGAATAGCCGCTTCATTGTGACATTTGATAGGGTTCGGCTAGGCAGTGGGTGAAAGTTCCTCTTATCAATTCCCCCACCTTTTAATAGCAAAGCTAAATGCTGTTTTGGAGTGGCAATAACTGACGTGCAGAAGTTCAAGATTTTGGTAGCTCTTGTAACATGTAAATGGAGGACACAAGAAAAATCAGGCTGGCCAGTCCTTAGTCTTTACATACGATGAGGAAACTACAGCTCTGCAACTAATGCCCAATCCAATAATCATCCCACCTGCTCTCGAGTGAAAATTCCTTGCACTCCACCACTTCCTATAAAGGCCAATCCTCACTCCTCACCCTCAGTGAAATGTTTGTGTTCACTACAGCATGCCAATTGTACATATGCGTCCTACAGCTAGACCCACACCCTGTCAGCTCTTCAAGCAGAGATTAAAACTTAATGTAGGGACTGTACTTCTCTACTGCTCCCCCCAGCACGTTGCATTCAGGGCAGCTGCGCCTTTATCCCACCCTTGCTACCCTACTGCTAGTGTCTTCTGTAATACTTAGGCCAAAATACGGGGGAGTGCAATGGCTGCAACCTGAGGAGAAAGGAGCTTTAGCTCAAACTTTGATACGATTTTGTTTAAGAATGCTGATAGTTTTAGCAAATTTCCTTAAAGTTTACATTCATGGAATTTGCCATTTTGGGCCAGAGTACCTAGCACAATCTGTTAGCTTTATTAATACTATTGTTTTAAATTCCATAAGCTGTCTTGCTTTTGCACTAGAAAATTGAGGTCCCTTTATCAGTATTTTTTGCCAATTTTATAGAGTTTTTTGGGCAGTAAATGTCCCTGAGTATTTCTTGAATAGTTTTCAACCAATCAGGACACTTTTTAAAATATTAGTACTATTAATTTGAAACGTTGAATAATTGAATGGGATTTGCTATATAATTTCTGAAGTAAAATAACTCTATCTTCAATTGTAATTATTTATTGCATGTAATTCATTGCCTTTTTTTAAGTCAACAATTTTAGGTGGGATTAAGAGAACAGAGCTAAAATTATGAGTTAAAATCAGGGACATTTGAGAGGTATGATTTCTGCCATGGCATTGGCTAAACACTTTTAATGTTTTTCCTTAGTGTATTGCATTTATGTCTAGCTAGCTCCATGGCATAGCAAGAACACGGACTCTTCTGGCAAGTTCATTTGGTACTCCAGCACCTAAGAGCTGGCAGGAGAGGAAATGAGGATGTTCTTCATCCCACATTGCTGCAGTCCTAACACTTGGGTAGTCCGCTGTCCCAGTCGGCCCGAATACCAAAGTATAAGGCTGACGTCGGACAGGGCGCATTAGTCTGACGTCAGGACGTCAGGGTACAAATGCGCATGACCGACGTCATATCCTCAGTCTTTTTTGCCGCGTGGTCCGATGCAGAAGCAGTTTTGCAAGTGCAGGTTGGCGTTCTGAGATTTTCAAGTCGGAGTTTCAGACCGAATCCAAGTTGGCTAAGTACCCGTTAGAATATTTTGGTTTTTCTGCCTCAGTATTTTACCGGATGTCAGAAAAGTGAATAACTGTATTTCTTGTGGGAAACAGATACCTCATAGGGATTACCATACCTTGTGTATACCTTGCTTAGGGCCTGAGCACGGCGTTGTTGGCTGTCGGCTCTTGTGCTAGATTTAACAAACGCACGATAAAGAGAAGATTAGATTGTGCCAGGTTAGTTTTGGGAAGCAGTGTAATTATAAAATGCCGCCGGATGCTCCGGCGCCCGGCCAAAAAGCGCAAGGACAAAACAGCAAAGCCTAGGCTGGAAGAACCGTCCGTGCGGACGCCGGTTCTTTAGAGGGCTCGGAGCCAGAGGTTCAGCCAGAAATTTCTTTGGAATCCCAGGAGAGACTTTATTACTACAAGATGTGACCTCTCAGGAGGTAGGCCAGGCGGAAGGGCTTCTCAGGTAGCTGTTCTTCCCTCCTTCCTAAGGTGGTTAGGCCCTCCCCTGCTGTTTCCAAGGCTTCTCCCAGGGGCAGGCCAAGTTTTGTTTCAGGTGTTACCCCTAGTTCTTCAGGGTCTGTACCTAAGAAGCATATGCTTAAGATGGCAGAAGATTTGATTACAAGAATTAGGGGTTCTATGCCCCCCCCTGTTAAGAGACCTAGGGTGAAACCTGGGCTTGGGAGTTTTGAGCAGTGTTCGGATGCTTCTGAGGTCTTGGCTGAAGACTTGCAGGAGTATTCCCCTTACTCTGATTCTGATGTGGATGATTCTACTCCTTCTGCTTCTCCTCCTGAGGATTTTTCATTTTCAGAGACTCTTCATTCCATGAGCGAGCATTTTAAATGGGAAGGTCAGGATTTCTCTGATTCCAGGAAAAGGCTTAGGGAATTTTTGTTTCTACCCCAGCATAGGCCTTTAGCTATACCTCCGGTTCTAGATGTGGTGGAGGATGTTTTTGCAGAGGCTTCTCTGAACCCTGATTCTTTGCCTCCTGCTCCAGTTAAACCGGATAGATATTATAGGGTGCCTGAAGCTCATAAGTATCTTTTAAGAGTCCTAGGGCAGACCCAGAAACTGTTTCACAGGGGCCTAAAGGTGTTAAGGCTTCTGTTGTTAAAAATCCTGTTCCTCCGGATAAAGAGGCAAGGGCTTTGGATAGATGGGGAAAGAAAGTGTATACTTCTTCCACTTTGGCCATGAGAGCTTTGAATTGCCAGTTTCACATGTTGAAATATCAAAATTATCTCCTTTCACAATTTAAGTCTAAGGTAGATGCTTTGGCGGAAGGTATTGAGTGTAAAGAGTTGCAGGATTTAGTTCATGTTTCTGAACAGGTGGGTAAGCATTCTTTGCAATGTGGTTTTGATGCTGTGCAGGCCTCTTCGAGGGTGGCTGCCACTGGTTCGTTCTTCGCAGGCACGCCTGGCTGAGGGATCAGAATTTAGCTGAGCATGTGAAGACAAGGATTTTAGATGCTCCTTTACAATCTGATGTGTTGTTTGGTTCGCCTGTGGAAGCAGTTCTAAAGAAAATGGAAGACAAGGCTAAGTCTATGCAGACTGTTAAAGATGTTTGCAGGTTCAGCCTCCAAGTTTAATAGAAATTGGCCTACCAAGGGTGGACATATCCTGCTTATGATTCCCAGTCTAGGGGTAGGTCTAGACGTGGTAGGGGCAGAGCTCAAGGTTCTTTTAGGCCTAGAACAGCGAGTTCACCTGCTCAGTCTTCTGGTGAGGGCAGGGGTCAGTCCTTTCGTAAACAGACCCAATGACCTGCCTTTTCAGCTGCCAGAATCTTCTCGTCTGGCAGCACCTTTGGGAGGAAGGTTGGCACTCTTCAAAGAAAACTGGAGTTTAATTACCCAAGACAGATGGGTATTGGATATCATTCACCACGGTTACAGGTTTTATTTCCATACCTTGCCTCCTTTCAAAGGCATGCCAGACATTCCTCCTCAGCAAAGGAAAGAGGCTCACAGGCAAATTTCTCTGTTGCTCCAAATAGGGGCCATTCAGCCGGTTCCTGTGCCAGAAAGGGGCCTAGGAGTTTATTCTCGCCTGTTCCTAGTACCAAAAAAGGGGAACACGTGGAGACAATTTTGGATCTGTCTATCCTCAACACTTATCTGGACATTCCCAAGTTCAAAATGTTGACGTTACAACAGCTTTTACCTATGCTGGGCAAAGATCACTGGATGGTAACTTTGGATCTCAAGGAAGCTTACCTTCATGTTCCTATCCGACTATTTTGCAGGAAGTATCTGCGTTTTCGAGCTGGGAATTCTCATTATCAGTTCTCTGCATTGCCCTTTGGCTTATCTACTGCACCCAGAGTATTCACAAAGGTTCTGGCTCCAGTGATAGCTTTCTTCAGGCTAAAAGGAATACAAATCTATCCTTATTTGGACGACTGCCTGCTTCTGGCTCAAGGAAAGGACGTGCTTCTTCAGCATTTGGAATATGTGATAGCAGTGCTAAGATGCCTAGGGTATTCTGTGAACGAAATAAAGTCCAGTCTAGTACCCTCTCAAGACATGTGCTTTCTGGGCGTGAGACTGAATACAGCATCCCAGATGGCCTTTTAACCCCGGACAAACAAAAGAATCTTTCTCTTTACTTCCATCAACTGTCTCATCAGTCCGGGCTGACTGCAAGGACAGTCCTTCAAGCCTTAGGGTTCATGGCATCTTGTATTCTGGTACTTCCCAATGCCAAACTGCATATGAGGAAGCTACAATGGTATCTCAAAAATGTATGGACACAGCACTGCCAGGATTTGGACACTGTCATTCAAATAATACCTTGCATTCAAAAGGAATTTTTGTGGTGGGCTCAGGAATGTCACCTAAACAAGGGACTCTCTGTGACCCGGCCAGAGGCGAGTCAGATTCTAACGACAGATGCCTCAGACACAGCTTGGGAGCTCATCTGAATGGAAAGTGGATACAAGACAAGTGGCCTGCCAGACTGCAGCATCTACATATCAACATGAAGGAGATGTTAGCAGTCCAGTTTGCATTACTGGCTTTCAAGGATTTACTTCTTCCAGGGCAGGTGTTGATTCTAACAGACAACACAACTGTCATGTGGTACATCAACAAACAAGGGGGAACACATTCTTATCCTCTATGCAGGGAAGCAATGGTTTTGTGTGAGACTGCGTTAAGCTTGCAACTGAATCTTCAAGCAAGGTTTCTACCAGGAGCACAGAACTCCTTAGCAGATGTGTTAAGCAGGCAAATCATGGATCCCCGAGTGGAAACTGGATCTTCATGTATTTCAGACATTGACAGTGTCCTGGGGAACTCCAGACATAGATCTGTTCGCTTCTCCACTAAACCACCAGCTGCCAAAGTTTTGCACGAAAAGGTTTCATCACACAGCCTGGAAAGTGGATGCTCTTTCTTTCAGTTGGGAAAATCTTCATGTGTATGCCTTTCCACCTCTGCCTCTCCTCCCAAAGGTACTCCTAAAGGTCAGACAGGACAAGCCAAGGATGATTTTAATAGCTCCAGATTGGCCTCTGCAGCACTGGTACCCATTGCTGAGGAGTCTGGTAAGGAAGCCTCCATGGCCCTTACCTTTGATTCCACACCTATTGTCTCAAAGGACGGGCATCTACTCAATGTCAAGCTTCACTCTCTTCATCTAACAGCCTGGCATATTCTGTTTTGAACCATAGCAGGTCTCAGCTTCCTCAACAAGTTTTGAATGTGATTATGGAAGCCAGAAGACCTAGTACAAGGAAAGTGTACGCAGGAAAATGGAAGAGATTTTATTTTGGTGTGCAGCAAAGGATTTGGATGTTTCTGAGCCAAATTTGAGTGTGGCTCTTCAATATCTTACTGAGTTATTGGACAAAGGTTTGTCTTTCTCTTCCATTAAGATTCATGCTGCAGCAATTTCAGCTCACTATGATTGTGACCCACCATTGTTTTCTCATCCTTTGTTTAAGCAATTTCTTAGAGGGCAAAGAATATAAGACCCCCACGTAGAGCTCCTACTCCTGCTTGGGACCTCAATTTTGTGTTGGAGAAACTTACTCTACAACCTTTTGAGCCTGCAGCTACTGTTGAATTGAAATACTTGTCATGGAAGACTGCTTTTTTGTTGGCCATTACTTCTGCAAGAAGGGTTTCTGAATTGCAGGCCCTTATGGCGGTTGAGCCTTTTTTGATTTTCCATAAGGATAGGGTATCATTACGTACTAATCCTTCCTTTATGCCTAAGGTGGTCTCTAGTGTGGCTTTAAACCAAACTATTCATTTGCCCACTTTTTATGCAGATCCCCAAAATAAGGGGAAAAGATTTTGCACACTTTAGATGTACACAGGCAGTTGCGTTATTATTTAAGCAGGACTAAGGATTTTAGGCAGTCTCAGCAGTTGTTTGTTTCTTTTGCTTTGAGTTCTCAGGGCAAGCCTGTGTCAAAACAAACTATTTCTAAGTGGATTGGGTTTTGCATTGCATTTTGTTATTCCCATCATGGCAAGGAGATTCCAGCTGGGATCAGGCCTCATTCCACTAGGGCTACTGCCACTTCAGCATTTCTAAGGGGGGTGGCAACTAAGGATATTTTGGAGGCGGCTACTTGGAGTTCAGTGCATACCAGTTCATAAGCATTACCACTTTCCTCTCTACTCTAAATCTAGGGCTGGTTTTGCCACGGCTATTTTGCAGGGCATGTTGACAGCTCCAGCTTCTTTATGATTTGCCAGCCTCCCTTACCTCTGCTTTGGGATTCTACCCAAGTGTTAGGACTGCAGCAATGTGGGATGAAGAACATAGTACAGTTTTGTACCTACCATAAATGTAGATGTTCGAAGATCCACATTGCTGCAGTCCAATTACCCTCCCTCCTTCCCTCTGTGTTTAGGGGTGGTTGTGTGGGTGGGGTTGTACTTTGTAAATTGTATATATTGTATATATATATTTGGTACAGGAGTGTTTGGTGTTTTTGGTTTGGCCTTATCTTTTTAGGGTCTTCTGACATCTGGGGCAAGAAAAGACTGAGGATATGACGTCGGTCATGCGCATTTGTACCCTGACGTCCTGACGTCAGACTAATGCGCCCTGACCGACGTCAGCCTTATACTTTGGTATTCGGGCAGACTGGGACAGCGGACTACCCAAGTGTTAGGACTGCAGCAATGTGGATCTTCGAACATCTACATTTATGGTAGGTACAAAACTGTACTTTGTCTGCTTCTCCCCCAGGTGGCTGGATAACGTGAACATGCAAGTGTGGGTGGGTCATTTTTGAGACTTTAGTCAAGGCTACTGTCTCTGATGGTGGCCAGGTAAGGGATATTTGGGCAGAAATGGGGGGGCAGTTTTTGGGCCCTGGTAGGGCAATATTCCAGGATCCCACCTCATGGCTGCAGACCCACATATCTGGCCAGAGCAGACTGGATTGGGCTTTAACTTTCCAAGCTTCAAAACTTTATTTCTGCAAGACAGAAAAGTTCTTTTTGGACAACCTTTTAATAAGAACCAATTTAAAGGCCAATGGGAGGAAGCATGTTTTAAATGAGGTGAAAGTGGTCATGGGGATGTGATTGAACTACAAACCAATATATAACCAGGAACATCAATTTAAAAAAAAAATTCTGATAAGGTGTTGGCTGTTTCACAAGTGGGGACGTGAGACAAAGGGTTACAGAGATCTGGGTCCTGTATATCGTACTAAAGCAGTTTTGATTTGGGTTTGCAGAAGTGTTGTAATGGAATGTCTTGTTAACACACTACAGTTGTAACTTGCTTCTTTTGTCCAACTCCAATCAGGAGTGGAAAATGTAAAACATCTCTTTAAGTATTGTACAGATGTTTGATTTTACTGCAGTTTCACAGATTGTTTTCTCTGAAAGATTTGCTCAAGTGGTTCTAGTTTGTACTATAAAGTTTACAACTATAAACGCTAGTATATACCCCAAGTAGTTTGTAAAAGCTGGTGTGCAGCCTAAGTTGATTACTCTACAGGCTAGCAAAGCTATTTAAAGTGCATAATAATGTACCCTACCATGCATATGTTAGTCTACATCCTAACCTGTGTGTGTGTGTGTGTGTGTGTGTGTGTGTGTGTGTAAAAAGAAAAGTCAGTTGGACTGAGTTTCTTGCACATTTCCAACAGGTTATTATCTGCAAGCAATATAAAGGATTCTGGGGTTGAAGACATCAGGAGGTAGGAATTTTTTTATCATAAAAGTATCTGAAGAAAATGCTTTAATGAGTCATCACTATACAACTCTGAGGCTCCCTTGTTTGTAGTGGTGCGATACCCGTGTCTAAGTGCATAGCTTTGTGACATGAAAGCTGCTGTATACTTTGCTTCCTGTCCGCTAAGAATGTGAAGCATTATTTAGATGCTGCTTTTGAGTTTTACTACCTATGATGTACTCAGTTTGTGAATTTGAGTTATGGCTGCTGTGCACCTAAACTTCTGTTACCTTTCCAAATTTTTAGAAATGGTAAATATTATTTGCTAATAAATATTGTGAGCTATAAATGGTGTATCTGGCTTGGTGAAAGGCTATGAATTTAATCCATAGTTTTAGAGGTATTTATCTCATGGTTACTTCTATCTTGTAATAGAGATTTTGTGTAAAGATAGTTCTTTAATGGAGAATGAGAGTCCTTGAAAATTCAAAATGGTGTACGTTTATAGCATCAGCTGATGGCTCTAGTCTAAGTCTGCAGTTACCAAATGGCATTGCTAAATTGAAGGTTTTTTCTAATGTTGACAAAATTGCAATGAATTTGTTTACTGTGTTGAAATTGGAGGTTTGATTTCTGTCTCTGCAAACATGGTGTCCTGCAATGGGAAAGATGACAGTTGAATGCATCTGTTATCTTCAAACGCTATTGCATAGTCCACATTGTGATAGCGTAAACTGTAAATGAGCAGTTATGCCTCCTGAGGATGAATCATGAAGATATCAAGATTTTGTCACCTTCTTGCAAGCTTACTGACCCCAGGATTGAGGATCAGCAAAAGGTAGGAACTTTTCTTACTGTATACTATGCATTTATGCAGCAAGTAGATACAGAGTAGCAAACTGGTTCTGGAATTAAAATGTTAAATTGAGGCGGGGATGATAAATTTCCTTTACAGGCTTTTAAAGAATCCTGGGGTTGAAGATTCTTCAGAAAGGTAAGCAGCACTTGTTTTCATTCAAGTTCTTGCACCAGGAAATGTACATTGCTATAGAAATGGAGAAATTGCTTTTACCTGATTTTCTTGGTCATAAAACATTAATATGGTAGTTTGTGCAGTGCTGAAACTTGAGTTGGTTTGGTTTTATTTTTAAACCATAGCAAGTAAGTTTAAGTTGGTCTGCCTTGAGAAATTTCTATGGTTTCATAATATAGCTTGTAACTGCATCAACAAACTTGCTGTCAAAGCTAGTTTTTAGGTCAGTAATGCAAGTTGGCTTTCTAATTGAGCTTTCCTTTGGTTTAAAACATGTGTGAAGCTGTACAACTCTGCCACTTTAACAAATGAGCTGATGTTTGCCTGGTAGCCACTTGCTTTAGCACGCTTTCCCATTTAGGTCTAGCTTTGTGATGATAACCATTAAAGCAGATGCCTGTGATACAATACAGAAGTACAACTTGTTTCTGAATTTTAAGTGCTGCCTAACTGAAAAGCTAGCAATTGAAGCAAGGTTTAACTTGTGTCCATTTTAAAATTTTAAGATGGATTGCAACCCTTAATTTGTATTAAATCTTTACCAAGTTAAGGGTGTTCTGCCTTTCTGCCTTGTAGGGGCTTGTTAAGCCTGCTTAGACTTGCAGTTCAGTTGGTTTTCAAACATTAGATAAACTGGTGCCATATTTCAGTATTAGAATTTTTGGGGACTTTAGTAATTGCTTTCTTAACTGAAACATTGGTATGGTGCGTAACTTATTTTGGTAGATATTGCTTACTGCAGTTGTAGTTCACATACATAATCGGTCCGGCTGGAGCAAAACTGTTATCGCCTGCATCTAGATTTGCTATGTGTAACTTGGTTGCTGAAATTTTTTTGTAATGGTAGAACTTTCTTCAACTGGTATAGCAGAGTTGTATATTGGTGGACTTTGACTTAAGATTTACAGAACTGTATTTCTGTAATTCTGCTTTAACTCTGAGATTCTCCTAGCAAACAGCCAAAACCCCAGGATCGAAGAAAGATCAAGTGAGTCTCCAGCATGAAGCAAGCGGTAAGAATGTTGAGATTGCTGTAGATACCCAGCATGCATAATGCCAAGTATTTACTTTAGACCAATGTTTTCCTTAAATATGTTGGAAACTGCAGAATCAGGACTACAAGCTTTCCACTGTCAACTCAGTAGGTCTTATAAGCTGGATGGCTGCCTGGCAGGTATGGTACAACTAGTAAGCCTCAAGTAAATACATTTCTAAATGATGGTACTTTTTACCAAGACAGTCTATGAACACTTATTTCCACTATACAGAATGCAAACCTTTTACACAACAGTAGGTTTGTAACAGCACAGGAGAAACGTTTAGTGTAACTGCTTTTCCTCCCTGGGGTAAATGTTCATAAAACATTCATTACTTTTTGATACATATAACAGCACATTCTGGTTTAGATAATCTGAAACTAAATTTGCTAACTTTTTAGTACTACTACATAGTTTGCAGTTCCAAACACTCTCTTTGATATAACCTTTAAAATGAGTAATTTAATTTTAAATGAGTAATTTAATTTTGGCTCTTGCATTCAAAGATTTACTTGTCAAAATTTAAATTTACAGGCATTTTAGTTAGGAAGCTATACCAAGTAAAAAAAAAAATGATTGATATTTTAGTTAGAACATGTATGTATTTGTCATTGTTAACCATTTGAAATGTCGGGACTTGGATGAGTGAGTCATGAAATACAGAGACTGAATAGCTGAAAAAAATGGACTTGCATACAAAAAGTCTGAGATGGCCATTTCTTGCAGTATTCCCCCTTTTCTCTGAGGTATGGCAGCCTCAGAGTTCTTGCATACAAAAATGAGGGCTTGTCCCAAGTTTAAAGGAGAACAATGTACAAAATTTGCTTCTCTTCTGCTTTTTCATTTCCTTTTTTCAGTGTATCAGCACTCAACATTACAAGTGACAACATTGAAATAGACTTTTGTTACTACAGATTTAATCAAATGGTACAGGAATGAGCAGCTAAATTAAGATCGTCAGTGGTTCTTGGCATTAAAGAAATTAATCTCTGAAAATCTAAAAATTTGAGGATGCTATGGAAAATATGACATGATACTCAGCTACTGATTCTTTATCTCAAGTATAAAGATGCATAAACATACTGTGCTCCATATTAAGAGTGTCATTTTTTGTAAGCCAATGAAGCAGATTCAGAAAGGTTCTGGGAGGTGTACTCTGGATGTATACCTTGTGGGAACAATTTGAGTCCGACAGCCCTACCCCAGTGCTTTAATATGAAGATATGCTGCACCACCCCTTGGAAGCAATGCTAATTGTCAATGAGGTATTTCAAGGGAGTGGCATATGGTGTTTGTCATGTACTCTCCCTTGGAAAACCTGTGTTTAGCCATGAATCACTTGGCTTTGTAAAGCAACATAGCCATTAACTGATGCTCATCTTAATGAACATGGGTGAATACAATCTTTTGGCCATCACTGTAAGGATAAGGGCAATTAGGGGAAAGGGTAGGTGTGTGTGTGTGTGTGTGTGTGTGTGTGTGTGTGTGTGTGTGTGTGTGTGTTACTGCCACTGGCATGCCTCAACACTACCTTTGAATATAGATCAAATCTTGGATCATTGGTGGGGGGAATAATGGACACCAGCAGCACCTCTTTTTATATTTGATGTGCCTTAAAAGGAGTTAAGAAATGAGTTTGGCAGCACTAAAAATAATGGGTTGAGTGAATCATTAGAAAATATTGATAATCTCTATAGTGCACTTTAAAGGCACTAAAGGCTCAGTATCTGTACCCTGTTTTCTAACAGAGGGTAGTTATTTTCTGCCACCATCAGACACCAGGGATCCAGTACAGTATGAAAAGCTTGTAAAGTAAAAGGAGGAAAATCAAACCCTGCACCCTTGACAAAGAAAGCAGCATTAACCCACTATACTTCTCATCAATTAGTGTACTGAGTGCTGTGTTTCTTGTAGCTAATGTTTAAAAAAAAATCTCTGGCTTTATTCAGGGACTGAAACAGCTTTTGCATTATCAGGGACAGAAGTGTCCTGTAACATCAGGAACAGAAGGAAGAGGGGTGGGTGAGTACATGTGGGGAGAGGCTTAAGGACAAAGGTCATAGAAAAACTATACGATGCCAGGGAGAATTTTTAAATATGACATGGAGTCACTAAAAGTTAGAGCAACGGGTCTAATATCAAGATTGTCAGAGTTTCATTTCCCTTAGTGTTTGTAATGTCTGGCTTTATAGACTGTCAGTAAGGACTGTGGTTTTAAATAGGCAGGGACAAAAGCATGAGGCACATTTGGGATATTTGTTCAATTTTGGGACAAGTAAGTGGTATGTTGTGGGGTGTGTCACAGGCCCCTATTCAGTGCAGTGCATGGGCCACAAGTGTTAACTTCTACAAGAAAGTGTTAATTTGCATTCATAGTAATTGAAGGCAATTTTGAGACATGCAAATTAGCTGGTGAGGTCTCTTTTTCTCTTTAAAGCTAACATGTCTCTGAATCTTAAATTGCTGCATCATATAAACAGCCTCCTTTTTTTTTACAACCACTCTAGCTACCACTGCTGGGCTTCTTTCTAAGTTCCCAGGTATAATTTGGAGGATATTAGCATGTTTACAATGTCTGAGATGTCTACAGCTGCAGAGAAGTAAGTTATTTGTATCTTTCTGTATATGTTTATATATATATATATATATATATATATATATATATATATATATATATATATATATATATAATGTGTGTATATATAAATATATACATGTATACAGAGCTAGATATCACTGTGTTTAAATTTTTCCTACACCATTAAATGAAGTCTTGGCAATAAAAAAAATCTGAAATACATAACTGAAACAAACAGGCTACTTGCTTGTTTTAAGTAGCTTTTGCATCAAAGAAAGTCACTATAAAAAAGGAACAAAGTCACCCACAGGCTAAAGTCCACTAATTCTATTTCAGAAAGTGAATTAGACCCACATCATACAGGTGCCCTAGCTGGGCTCCACTATTATTTTTGTCAGGAAAATGTCCAGGTCTCTGCATAATCATGTGTTATATAGGTAAGTACTAGACTACTTGACCTAGACAATTTCCCTTTTGGTGTTTGAATTAACCTATCCCACCCTATGGTTGAGAATTGTACATTACTCTTGGTGAGAATACTTTGGATAATACCATAGACAGTTTGGGACCCATACTTGGGATAAAGCATGTACGGGTAAGTTCAATAGTAGAGTGGGGGTAGTCCTGGGTAAATTTATAGATCCAAGTTGCACTGAATATTAATGGGGATGAGCTTTTCTTTAAACAGATGGGGAATCTATCCCAGAACAGTGGTAGCTTCCTGAGAGATGCACCTACCCCTCCAAATTGTGTTGCAGACGAGGCTCGGATCCTTGCACCAAAGATTTCTTAAGCCATTTGATTTTTATGTGCAGTAGGTCCATAAGTACTGGGTTGGAGGAAACTTTGGTAACTGGTAACCTGTCTGTATCTGTAGGATATCAGTGACAGAGCTTTGCCTGTCCATGTAGGACATGTTTAGACCTTGTATAATTTTAGTGTAGCTCCCACTGTATTTCATTGTAGAAGTAATAGACTGCAGTTTTCTATTATACCACAAGGTGGAGCTCCTTTTCAGGAATATAAAAGACAATTTCGAAAGTGAAAGAGAGGAGACTGGAACACTAGCTAAAGGAGGGAAGACTGAAAGACTAGCTGAAGGGAAAAGGGCCTTGCAGCAGGACTGGATTTTTTTTCTTCTAGTGTTTTGGGACAGAGAAGTGAGGTAGCAGTTTGTCTCTTGCTGAAATCCTGGATGATGGTATTTTGTGGATTCAGGAGAGAAGTTCTGAAACCAGTAGTTCCACACCTGCATATGATTCAGCAAGAAAAGGAGTTCCCTTGGGCCTAGCGCAGAGATGCCATAGATGACTACCAGAGTTCTGGTGGGTGATTTTCCATTTTTCTCATCTGAGGAACTGTGGTTCCTGGTCACTGGGATATTCTCGACAGAGTGGTGAGAGGCTTTTGACCGTCATTTTTTTATACTTTTATAAGATTGTGGATTACCCCCTAAACGCTTTCTGGATTACAAATAGCTGGGATCCATATGAGCTCCAACCTTGGGCCCCATCATGCCGGCAGTAGGACTGTACGTAGTCACTGGCCAGTGAACAGGGTACAATAGTGCCTCATAGCTGGTCTGTTTAGATTGATCTAGGGGATAGAGGGTGTTAATACTGTTGCCTTAAAGACGCTTTATTGCTAAATGACATTGCATTTTCTCATTTGTATTGTTACATTATAAATCTTTATTCAATGACATTGCATTTTTCTTATGTTAGTACTGCTGTCTTCAAGAATATTTACTGCTCAATGACATTGCATCTTTTTCATATCTGTACTGTTGTATTCTAACCCTTTTTCCCCCCTCAGTGACATTGCATTTTTTTCCGTGTTTGTATTGCTGCATTGTAAAAGCTTTACTGCTCATTGATATTGCCTTCGTGTGCATGTTTGAATGTCAAGATCTTTTCTGAGTTTTGGGGAAGGGGGTAAATGTAAGGTTTCAATACATGCATATCTCACGCTACCTTACTGTTAACTGGTGCACTGTTGAAATAATTTGTTTGTTGTTGTGCTATTGCCCTTTAAAACTAAAGTGTCACCTAGAATAAAATCTGTTATCACTTGCCACCTTGGGGTGTTGGGCCTAAAGAAGGGGTATCACCAGATTCAGGTAGGAAGGAACCCATATCTACTTCAGTTACACCTGCAGGTGCACTACATTAATAAGGCATTTCTGTTGGATGCTACAGTTGCTGCATATGTCTGAACAGATAAATGCCAAAGGGGGCATTATACTCCTTGATTGCCCTAATGAGGGCTAAGAAAAGGTAGACAATGAGATCTCTAGATCTGGATAATTCAGGTCTTATAATCTGCATAATAAAGGACTGTCGACCAGCATGTGTCTACTGTTAGGAAGTTTGGTCTCTGTCCAAGTAAGTTCCCAAATCCCTAATTGGGAGTTGACCATGGGATAGTTCCATGGGACAGGTGAAATCCCAAAGAATAAGCTAAACTAAGGCATTTAATTTCTGTCCATGATTTTGGCACCAGTTTTGTTGTGGACCAATACTCCTGCAGGATGGCCAGGTCATTTGGGGATTCAGTGACTGCTACTAGTTTGCAGTTATCTTTAAACGTAGCCAGAGCCCTTAGGGATTAGCTTTTACTTCACAGAAGTAGATGCCAAACTGGACAGAACCAAGCACAGAACCCTGGGACACTCCACTGGTAACTAGCCTTAGTAGAGGTAACTTCCCCTATTTTGATGATCTGCATTATATCTGTGAATCAGCAGGTGACCTAGTTGTGTATTCCCAGTTAATTTAGCTTTTCTACTTTGAGTGGGGATTAAGTTTTTCCATGGCTTTGCATATATTGTGGGTCTATAATAGCCTGGGTCAGAGGAAGGTCCTCCCCTATGCAGGGGAATGACTGAAGCTCTTCATTCACTTTGCACAAAACTTTTTAAGGAGTGTATGGTTACAGTGTTGTTGGGGGGTGTAGCTAAAGATTACTTCATGCTATTCAGGATGCATCCAGGACTATTCTCAGTACCCATCAATGCAGTATTATTGGCTTTTGATAGTTCTTTTAAGACTTTGTCTTGTGTGATACCTGGAGGTGAGTTGTTTTTCAGTCTATATTGTGAGATAAGATGTAGGGGAGAGCTGTAAAGTCTGAGTATAATTTATTGACCAGTAGGTTGAGCTATAATTTGACCAGTAGGTTTACTGTATCTTCAATCTTGGTGTAGGTAACCTTCACAATCAAGTCAGTACATTGCTGGGTCATGTTTCTGAGATTATGAACATAAACATTCACAAGGCCTTTTCTAGTTTTGGACTGGGTGTCTATTTTAGCCTCACAATTGGTTTAAGTAAATTTTATTAAGCTCCCGAGTCTGTGTATCTCAATGAAGAGATGTCTATCATTTTTGGGAATTTAGTCTTCTTTACTTTGGTCAGAAATCTCTTCTATTGCCAAGCTTGTTGATGTTACAAATTCCACCATGGTGTTTTTTTCTGGGGGTTTCCCTGAACGTCTTCCTGCAAGGTAGAGCTGAATCTATGCATACGTTCATAAGCTCCAGGCACACTTGCAGTAGTTGCAGCACTCTTACGTTGATAATAAAAGTTTCCCCTTTCCCAGCTTGCATAAAAATTAATGACTGATGTCACCATGGATCATAGAAAAACTGAAAAGTGATTTGTCTTTTATAATTAACTAGTTAATTTAATCTGTCATTGGGGAACTATACCAGCTTTGGCATTTCTTCCTTAAATTTTAATATTGAATTTAATGGAGGAGTGAGTCTGAATCTAAGTACATGTTTATAATTTACTAAATTTATTCGCAAGCAGTTTGCTTTTACATAATAATCCTGTATACCTAGAAACTTGTGGCTATGCGCAAAATAATTCACATAGTTGCTCTTCATATGGAGGTACCACTGAAGATACCTTTTGATCAGATTTGAACAACCAGATATATACATCTATACAGTGTCTGACAGCAATGACTTGGATACATTCCTGTTTGCTATTTATGGATTTCTTTAGTTGATCAAAATAAAACCATGGTGCACATAGTGAAAGTAGTTGTAATTGCTGGGCACATTTTTGTGTGTGAGGGTGTATGTATGCACACAAGCGCATTTGAAGTTTTTGCATAAGTAGAGTGTCTGTCTCTGTGTCTTGTAAATGCCTGTTAACATATGTGTTTTAAAGACATTTAACTTGTATTATGGGTGCAAAATATAATGGCAATTACATACCTTACACCAACTTTGAAACATTAAGTAGTGGAACTAATGTATAAATTAATAATGAACCAAAAGACAATTTACCAGATCACCCTGGCTTGCACTACTGTGGTTAGAAAACTGGTTGACTTATAGGGTCATGACAGACTTTCAGGAGTGGGGATGCATTCAGTTTCACAATAGGGCAGTACATGTTCTGTAACCTGCACTTTGTTAAGCATTGTTGCAGGCGTTATTTCCGTGTATATGAAACTGAGTTCAGGCATAAATTGCAAAGTGACATAAAAGCTCACTTACTTATGTCAAATTACCTTGAATAAACAGTACTAATCTGGTCAAATGGAAAAACGCAATGAAATACATACGAGAGTAAGCCCACATTTAAATTATTGTATTGGAGTTCCCAGACAAGTCCGTTATGAAGATTACATTAGAAATTATTTCCACTGGAAAATAAAAGTATTGTACATTTAGTATACTACAGAGAAATTCCAGCAGCATGATAAAAGTGAAAAGTTTAAAAACTGCATAAGGAAGCTAAACACTCCTTAAAATGTCAAGCAGGGAATGCTGAATCCATACACAACCCTGACCTCTATGAATATATTCCTGCACTTAAAAAGTGCATACTATTTGAATAACACCATAAATCCCTCTGTAGCTGCACTGGATACGAGGAAAACACACTCCACGCGTTGTTGAATAAAAATACTGTTTTAATAAGACCACATAAAGATTAAGTGCTCTGATGAAGCTCCCTTGTGGAAAGAAATCACTTAATCATTATGTGGTCTTATTAAAACAGTGTTTTTATTCAACGTGTGGAGCGTGTTTACCTCGTAACCAGTGCAGCTACAGAAGGATTTTTGGTGGTGTTAGTTTTTTACTGCCCTCGCTGTTCATTTTGTGGTTACATACTATTTGAAGCAAAAACAGATTAGTCAGAAAGCAGCACAACTCTATGACGATAACCTAATGAGTGGCACTGAAATGTGCCAAGTAGAATGTGAAGAACTCCTTGTTTGATATCTTGTGTATTTGTTAAAAGTGGAGAAAAAAATGCTACAGAAAAAAGGCTCTACTTTTATTAAAGATGGATATATACAGTCATTCAAAGACCATTATTATTAAGTTAGAACAATCGGAAGTAATGGATCTCAAATTGATTTATATGGCTAAAGATTCCACTAATGCAGAAAATTATCCAGAAATTGATTTAAAGCAAATTTGTAAATAATATCACCAATGTAGATGTATGAATTAAGACAAGAACTTCAGATTCTTGGACTTGTTTCAATTGCTTGATATTTCCCATTTAAAAAAAAAAGTGACACTGCAGTTTTTACCACACTGCTGCAGTAAAACTCCCAAAAAAAATATATATAAACTTTTGGCTTCTCCTGTTAGAGTTGACCACAGCAGATCACTGGTCCGCAGATTGATTTGGCAGTAGAATTTTTATGGTGGTGAGTTGCCAGCCTGGAGCCCAACCTTCACAGAAGACATACACACAAGTGCATCTACTGTACGTCTTAAAAAATCATTACATCCCAGGGAGGACATGCCGAGTATGCACTGAAGCTGGTGTAGCCAAGAATCGAACCAGAGAGCCTCTTGCTGTGAGGCGACTATGCTGACAGCTGCAATGCTGAATGCATAAGACTGCATAAAGAATAACATGACAATTTAATGCTAATCCAAAATATTTCTTGCTTGGTGTCTTTTTGCAGCTGTAACTTTATAAAAACACAGGAATTGTATCACCAAAGGAGTGGCCTACATCCTGCAAGTACTGTGAAACCAATCCCAGAACTCCTATTCACTTTGTATAGTAAGACACCATGTAGATACCAGGAAATAATATTCTAACCTTAATTTAATATTGCAGTATGCATTATAATTAATGCCTAGAAAAAACTTACAGGCTAGATATATTCTCTGTTTAGAAACTGGATTCATAAACCTGGAAGTTATAAAACTGTACATAAAACTACTTATGTACACCATATAACAGAGAAATTGGGTGTATTCTGCAAAACTAAACCTTCAGAAATGTACCTGATTTTTCCTTGTATTTCTGTGGTTTTAATCTTTTGCCTTTTCCCGGTTAGGGGTCACCACACCGGAACTCTGGTCCGCTTAGGATTGGCAGTAGATTTTTATGGTGCCGAGGTGCCTGCCCGACGCCCAACCTTCAACGAAGGCATCCCAGCAAAGAGATCCTCTTCTCTGCTTCTTCCATACTGTGCAAGCATGGGAATGGAAGTCCCATAAATATGCACATTATATCAGTAAACAAGGAAAAACATAGAGGAATGCTACAGAGATGTATAAAGACATCATTTAAAAAAGGTAAGCAATTTGTTTCTTAAATGTCATAATAGTAACAATCCACAACTGGATTTGGTTGTATCAGGATTTAACCACAGGTGGTTTTGTTTGATCACTCTGGCTTCTCCCTTGTTAATCAAGCCACATCAGCCATAGGTAAATCATGATATATCTGCACCCAGTCATGGATTACTGCTTATAGTTTCAGTGCATTTCATCTTGTGAATTAGAAAAACTGTAACAGTAGTCATAGTAATGAGTGCATGCAACTTCTTTATTGAGTATTTTAAGGAGACCAAGAAAGACATTTAAAAATGTCAAACACTGATAATTGGGGGGTAAATAAACACTGTAAACCAGGACAGTGCATTTGTGAAACTGATAATTATTCGGGAAAACCATAACCAGTGCAGTACAGAACAATACAGTACAATGTAATACAATATAGAAAATAACTTTTTTACACATTTCTTTGTTTACAATTGTCTTGGCGTTGTAGCTTATATATTGAATCCCAACAAGTACAACTCTCAAGATGCAAGTAACAGGCTAATCACAATTGCCAGTGGAGGTGGGCCCAAGCCATCAGCATTCATTTAGTCACTGATGCATAATAACAGTAGCAGTACAAATATCCATGTAAAGATATGGAGTCCACTTTTTGAGAATTTTTTGTCTTTGCCTAATGGTCATTAGCTCTTTACATCTATAGAACTTTCATAATATAAAATTAATTTTAAAAACGATAATATAGGGTCTTCCCAGGAGTTCCCTTTCTTTAACTGTGTGTTTTTTTTTTTTTTTTCCAGTTATTGGTGTCAAGTTGACACAAGAATTGTTTGCATTGTCTTATCCTGTTAATCCTGAAACTATCAGGAAAAAGGTGGTGGTAGTGGTGCAGTCTTGAAACCGAATCCAATTGCTAGTTCATGACAGACCTTTTTTAAATGTACTCAAACATGCCTTTTGCCAGAATATGCACAGCCAGTGGCATCTCACCTTTATTATGCCACCACTAATCTCCTAGTGAGGTGGGAAGCCTTCACTGATGCTTACTTGCCTAGTGAAGTTATTTTGCAAAAATATGGAACCTCTGAGACACCGTGGCAAATCAGGGCAATAAACAGTCTAATGCACACTAACTGTGCAATTTTCTAAATAGCAGATTTTTCCAACTCCTAAACAGCTTGGTAAATCACTTATTTTTATGGGGGTTACTTTTTATTAGAAGGCTTTTTACTGAAATTGGCTTTATGGCTCTCTGTCTGTATTTGGTTTTATCTCGCTAAGCCAATTTCAATAAAAAGCATTGTAGTAATGACAGAGGGAACCATATTTTAGTCTTAAAAATATGGTCCTTCTGTCATTGGCAAGACAGTACACAGAGACGTGCACACACCAGAGCCATTCAGAATTACCTAGAGAAACACAGACATACTTGCGCACAGACACAGGTGCATGCACTTTCTAGAACAACAAAACCTTTTATAGGTTTATTTGCAAATGAGAAGAGGTTTTATATTTTGCCAGTGGTACACGAAAGTAAGGGTTGATTTGTGGAAATGCAAACATTAAATGGGAGGAGGGGCAAAAGAAGCATGCACAGAAATGCTGTCTTGTTCCATTAGCAGCCGGGTTATGCATACATGTTGCCTGCAGGACTGTGTAAAGATGAACCATGTCTTTCTGTTTAAGAGAAGAGTATGCAGGACAGGCACAAGAGGAAAGTGACAGTATTGCCCTTTTCTCATCAGTGTAGCAGATGATTTTAGTAAGAGACTTTGTTGCGAGTTGCAAAATACTGTAAAGTTTCTATAGTCATTGAAGTAGGATATGTTGAGGAAAAAATGAAGGATTTTCCAGAGCTGTTGTGTGCGATCCTGGTTGTGATTCAAGGTGTTGGCATTCGAAGTTCAGATGTGGAACAAACGCAAACCCCACCCACCTTTATATCCTGTACCCTCATCACTCTCTCTTCTCTGTCACATTGGTGTCCTTTTTTGGAAAGGAAAGGCTGTTGTGCTCCATTAGATGGAATAACCAAGATCATACTATGTGAGGGTCAGATATGCAGTTATGCAAGAAGAATAGAAAGCACTTGGTTAACCAGAAAGAAGTTCATAGGTGTGTACTAGGCTAATTGCCCTGGAGCCTTTACAAGCCTAGCCCATAGGATTACCCTGGCATTGTGCCACCCGACCTTGGTTCCCAGTGCCTCTGTCGAGTAGAGCCACTGGAGTGATCCCTGGGGTGAATTTTCTATTTCCCATCCACTCATCACGATCCCCTTGAAGAGGGCCAGTGAGGTACTCTGTTTGACATGTATGGGAAGTCTATTCCATAGCATGGGCAGTCTCTGGGTTATGAACCTGTCCCTCCAGCATGTTCTGTTGATTGTGGTAATGAGGTTGAGGTCTCTGGAGTGTGGTGCGGAGGGATTGGGATTTCTTTAGATGTAACAGGGCTGGGTCAGACATGGCTTTATAAGTCAAGCAGAGATCGCCTCTAAGTAGGCAATATGGGACAGAGAATAGTTGGAGTTTGAGTCTGTCCATATAGGACAAGTGTTTAAGGCCTAGGATCCTCTTTGTGAGGTACTTTTGTGGTCTCTGCAGTTGTTGCAGGTGTCTAGTGAGGTACAGGCCAAATGGGGCATTGTACTCAATAACTGGCCTAATGAGGGAAGAGTAGAGGGAGACTATCACCTCTTTCTTCCTGGATGCAAAACCCTTAGTAATGAGATTTGCCACATAGAAGGACTTTCTGACCACATTGGAAATGTGGTGGTCAAGAGAGGTTGCTCTCAAACTGTGTTCCCAGATTTCTTATACCTCCTGCTGTGTTCAGTGGGCTACCATCGATGTGGTAGTTCATGGGAACAGAGTTTTTCCCCAGAGGGGATGACGACACATTTTTTGGCATTGAGGTTAAGGCCATGGTTCTGACACCAGTCATTGGTCTCTGTGAGGCCATTCTGTAGGATGTCAACATCACTTGGAGAGTTGATAATTGCTGCAAACTTGCAATCATCTGCAAACTTTGTCAGCCAGAGTCGCTTCATGTTGTCCTGGACTTAAGAGAAGTAGAATAAATCAGGAGGGGACACAGGATCGAACCCTGTGGGACTCCACTCGTGACTGGTCAGCAGTCTGACTTGCAGTCAGAACCCACAGTGTGAAAGTAGCTATCTGTGAGCCAGTTTGCAACCCACCTAGTGATACAGAGGTTGATGCCTAGCTTACTTTTTCTATGATTCCTGAGTGGGGTATGGTATCAAAGGCCTTGGCCAGATCAAGGTAGGCTGTATGAACCACCTTGCCTTCATCCACAGCTCTGGTGACTGACTCAAAGAAGTCGACCAAGTTGAGCAGGCATGATGTACCCTTCAGAAAACCAAACCGTGTGGGTTCCAGAGTTTGGAGATTCTCTATATCCTTGTTTATTAGGTCCATGATGATGGGATCCATAGCTTTGCATATCTGACTCATCAGGCTAATAGGGTGATAGTTCCCAGGGTGTGTAGTCGCTTTTCCTTTGTGGAAAGGGATGTAGCCATTCAGTAGGGACAAAGCCTGAGGTGAGGCTGTGATTGAACAGGGCACACAGGTGAGGTACCAGTTCACTCTGTAGCTCATGTAGAACATGGCCAGTGATATTGTCTGGTCCCACAGAAGCTGTATTCTTGGCCTTGGGCAGTGCTGTTTTAACCTGTGCAGCAGTAATACTGGGTGCTTGGCAATCTACTTTTAATGTGATAGGTCCTTTGGGGGAGAGAGGGGTAAAGATGGCACTGAATCCGTCAGCCAGTATATTGGCAATATCTGTTGGCTTGGTATAGGAGGTACCATTGTGCAGTAACTCAGAGAAAATCTGGGTTTTGCCATTGGGATTCTTTACATAATTACATAATCTCTGCTTGGCAAATGTCTGACCTGGTGATTCTGAATGTCAGCATCAGAAGTACCTCTAACAAACTTTCTGACCTACACGCATTTATAGCTCACTACTCAAATGGCATACTAACTATTACTGAGACATGGCTAAAACCTAGTACCCAAAATGAAGAAATTCTCCTGTCAGAATGTAATATCCTAAGACTGGATAGAATGGGCAAAAAGGGAGGTGGAGTTCCTATCCTCTACAAAAATACGATCAACATCAAACCTCTACAAACCCCCATACCTAACATTCAAAATGCCGAAACCTTACGTTCAACCCTAAGCATAAATTAAACAAAAACTATCATCATTCTCTGCTATTATATTCCCCCAGGTAATAACTCTCCCAACATTGAAGACATGTTACAGTGGGCCACAGATAATCTCCCCCAAGAAGCCATCTTACTAGGTGACCTGAACACTGATTGGTCAGCTTGTACCTCTAACAACCCCACTAACCATATTAATCTTTACAGTTTTACCCAATTTATCCAAGAACCCACTAGAATTGACAAAAAAAACCCCATAAACCGTCATCTAGATTGGACACTAGTTAACTGCCCCAAACAAATATCAGACAGAATGCCTTCCTGATGGTCTTAGTGACCATCTCCCTGCCTTCCTCCGGTGGAAACGTACCAGCATAGCCAAACCCATGTTTTTTTAGACAACTGAGACTATCGTGAACTAAATGTACAAGAACTCAACAGTATTCTAAAACATAGTAACTGGAAACCACTAAAAACCCTAAATCTAGACCAAGCCGTTGACTACTTCAACAATATTCTCATCAATATCCTTGATAGACTCGCACCAGTTAGAAAAATAAGAGCCAAGGCAAACTATGCACCATGGCTAACTAGGGAAACTAGACTAGAGCCATTCTAAAGTCAAGGGATAAGGCTTGGAAAATTTGGAAGAAAGGCAATACTAGCCTAGCCAAACAAAGTTACCTACAACTTAGAAATCAGGCCAAGAGACAAACTAAACTTGATAGACAAAATGACTTCCTCAATATCCAAAACAAACATTCAAAAGATCCCCAAAAGTTTTGGCATGATATTAACTCTCTCCTAAAACCAGGCAAAACTACCACTCCCAGTCCTAACCTGACGAATGACGATAAGGACATTGCCTCCAAATTCAATCACCACTTCACAAGAATCCATCTTGACACTATCCTCCCAACTATCCAAAAACAGCCCTACATATAACCCAACCAAATGCCCTGACAACATCTCATCCTTTACGCTCTCACCCGTTCCCACCTCAACAATTAAACACCTCCTAAAACTGAAACCTACCACCCTTGCCGCTGACCATCTACCAGCCAACTTCCTAAAATAGCTGCTGAATCCTTATCCTAGCTATTTCTTTTCTTATCAATCACTCCATAAAAGAAGCATATGTCCCACAGCTATGGAAGGTTTCGTACGTTATTCCACTACATAAAGGTGGAAACTTATGAAAACTCAAACTATCACCCCATTGCCATTCTATCCCCTTATCTAAAATACTAGAGAAATGTATACATTCTCAGGTAACTCAATTCCTAAACTGACCCCCATACAGCATTGCTTCTGACAACACCATAGCACAACCACTGCTCTGTTCTCTTTCACCAATTTGATCAACCAACATAGAAATAATAACTTTGTATCTTTAATATTTCTAGACCTCTCCAAAGCATTTGTCATGGTTTCACATTCCTTACTACTAGACACTCTGACATCCCTATCCTTTGCCCCTTCCGCTATAGCCTGGTTTAAAAGCTATCTGTCAAATAGGCAACAATCTGTCCAGTGACAAAGTGTACTATCCCCCCTTATTCCCAGCTACCATAGGTTTACCATAAGGCTCCATATTAGGCCCACTTCTTTTCTCTATTTACCAATAATCTCCATACCACCACACAGCATGCTTCACTTATACAATACACTGATGATTCAGCTCTTATCTGTTCAGCTCCATCACTTCCCACCCTACAACTCACACAGGAATCCTTCAGCTCTGTGGAAAGTTGGATCACTCAGATCCAACTTATTCTAAACCCTAATAAAACCAAATTACTACTTTTCACCCCCAACAAAAACATTTCCACCTCTCTATCCTTCACTATCTCCTCCAAAAATGGCACTATTATCTCTCTCTGACCATACCATACTCCTAGGCATAGAAATTGATAAAAATCTACACTTTAATGTCCACATTTCACAAACTGATAAAGTCCATAAAAAAATAGGAACACTAATACAGACACAGGAAATCCCTCTCAAAGGAAGCACAGGTTACCCTAGCCCAAACTCACCTCTTGTCTACCCTAATGTATGCTGCTCCAATTCTTACGCAGCTTAGAAAACTTTACCTTGCCAGACTCAAATCATGTTATAATAAAATCACCAAGTTTGCAAACAAATCCACCTTTAGAAGCCACCATTGCCAGGCTTTAAGGGACCTGCAATGGCTGGAACTTCCCAGCTACTAACCTATCACCAGTTAGTCATTGCCTACAATGTAGTAACACATCCATAAAAAAATCCTGCACTAGGCCAACTTCTCACCCACTAGAATACAAATCGTCCCCTCCGATCTTCTGACAAATCCCTCCTCTGTATCTCTAGGGCTAACAATACTGCAGGAAAAGCACTGTTCTCCCACTCCATAGCTAAAACCTGGAATAATTTCACCCCTGCTCTGATTTCTGCCCTTACCTCTTTTCACTTTAAAAACTCACTTAGAATACACTTTAAAGAATAAGTGATATGCCCATGTATTACACAAGTCCTCGGATTATTCCACTCGTATACCTCATTTCCTAATATACCTACTGTAATATATATTACAGTCTAGGTCTTCTCCTAATGCTGATTGTATACTTATTCTGTTATTCAACATGTGTAACTATTTTTTCCTGTATATGTAGGTCTTATGTCTTCTACTGTATACTGTATTTTAACATATTGTTTGAAAATTCTTTGTAGACTGTATTTTAACAGTGTAAAATTTTACTTACTGTGGAGCTTTTCTCCCCAGGCCTCCGCTGAAAATCGACCTGTGTCCAGTCAGACCACCCCGGTTAACAAATGTAAAATAAAATTAAATAAACAAAAAAATTGTAGAAAGCCTTGTAGTTGTCTTTACTATCTGCTGCCATTCTGTTTTCATAGCTAGCTTTAGAGGATTTGATGAGGAATCTCAACTTTTTGTTGAGGCTGATAAGGGAGTTTTTCCAGTCTTGGGACTTCACCTTATTTGTTTCCTCCTCCTGTTGTAGAGTTTGTTTATGGTAGGGGACCACCAGATTGGCTTCCTTTTTTGGAGGAGAACATCTTGGTTCTGTTGGGTATGGCGAGATCCATGCATTTGTGTATGTGTTCCTACAGTGCATTTGTGCATGATTCGACAGTCATGCAACTATTCTCAATTTTCATAGGTGCCATGAAGTTAGCCACCTCTGTTTTTAGGAGCCCAAAGTTAAGTTTGGAGAAGTTTTTTCATGGTGGTTACCTTTGCAGTGGAGATGGGAGGGATGTGGATTTCCAAGGTGATTAGTTAGCGGTCAGATCTAACCAGGGAGGAGTTGAGTATTAGTGTACAGCAACATTCACTCATGTTAGTAACGTTCAGGTCAAGGATGTTGCTACCTCTAGTGGGGGTAAGAATGAGCTGATCCAGGGCATTGGAATTGATGAATTCCAGCAAACGTTGGGCAAGTGTATTGGTATAAGAGTAGTTTTCCCAGTTAATGGTGGGGTAGTTGAAGTCGCTCAGTATGAGTGTTAGGTTGCACTCTAATATTCTCCAGGGTGCTTAGGAACGTGGTGTGTGAGTCTTGGGACATGGTTGTGGACCTATAGCAGGCTACACCCTGAATCGCTGTCTTACCCAAAGTTAATGCATCAGAGATACTTCAGGTGCAGCTATGTTGGGCTATCAGTCTGCAGGTGTGCGCATCCTTTATGAATATGGAAACACCACCACCTTTGGAGTTTTGGTCCAAGTTCTGGAGCCGAAAGGTGTGGAATGAGTTCTAGCCTGGTACTGCAGGGATGCTTTTTGCTGCCTTGAACCAGGTCTCTGTTACAGCACAAATGTAGATGTTTTCCATTTTAAGGAGTGCTTCGAGTGAGCGCATTTTGAAATTTAGATTAGTTGTGTTGAGCAGCATGACTCTCAGATTACATTTGTTTGTAGCTGTTATGGTGGTAATTTGGTCTTTGAAACACCACCTAAAAAGGCATTATAGGGGTGGCAAGAGCCTTGGCCAGTATCTGGAAGCCCAGGAATGACAGATGCAGGCCATCTTTGGCAAAGCATCGAGGTCTGTCAGTCATGTCATCCCAGGCAGACAAATAATGGATCCCCCTAGAATGACACCAGAAACTGTTGAAATCAATCATTTTCTGCTTGTACTGTGGTTTAATTCTGGGTGATAGGATGCTGCTCAGGGCTAGGGTCATACCTGCCTGGGCTACATAATCTGAGAGCTCCTCCATGTATATCTTCATGTAGTCCAGGGAGGTACATCTTGGGTCATTCACACCCACATGTACAATGCCCGAGTCATATTTGTACCTGTTGTTGAGGGACCTGAGTACGTGCATTATGTGGTGGGTCCTGGCACCGACAGGCAGCTGACTCTTACTTTCTCCATATTCAACCTAGTGAGTAGGACATCAGTGTGCCTCACTATTGAGTCACCTATAACTAGCGTGTTGGGCATGCTGTTTTGCCCTAGGGGGTTTGGTTGAGTGGCACACTGTTTTTAGGAGAGTTATGCGTCTCATGATTAGTGTTATGTTGTGATGGTCGAGTGTGGTTCTGCTTTGGAGGTCTCAGCTGTTTGGTTAGATTTTTGAGAGCCTCTGGGAAGGTTGGTGTATGGTTTGTGTTTTTATGTAAAGGCAGAGCTGGTGTGTGTTCTGGAGGGATATGTGTTTCATGTGGTGTGGTGCACGTGTTGACCTTCTCCTCTTGACCAGCTATTCCAGTCTTGGAGAGTGTGTGGCTTCCAATTTGGATATATAAGTGCATCTCTCAAGTCTGAGTATTGGGAGGTAAGAGCAAAGCGTTGTCTGTGTACATGAGGCAGTTACTGCATTGCCTCAGGATGCCTAAGTTCACCAGGTTAATAGAAGAAAGCACAGGGGACTGACCTTTAGACATGCTTGGAGGGGTGGGCATTAATAAGTACTGGAGCTGTTGCCTTGTAGAACGTTTAGTGCTGATAGCACTTGTGTGCTACAATAATTGCTAGAAGTAGTCTGGTAAAGTGCTAGACTAATAAGCTAGTAAAAGTGCAGGAGAGGAGAGAACTAGCAGATCTAAGGGAAAAACTGAAGAGCAGACTTTGGCACCACTCGGAAGATTACAAACAGTCATGGAAACAGCAAATCTGTATCTGAACTAGACTAGTTAAAGGAAAGATGGGAAACAAGCGCAAACGTGGGCTTTTAAACCAGAAAGTTGAAAGAGATGGAAAAACTGCCCAACGGCTAACTAACTACAATTTTTCTTTGCCAGAAACCACTCTTGTGGTAGATAAGCTACCTAGTGCTTACTACTCTGTGATTAGCTAAAAGGCTTCCCTCCAACACAGCCAGGCTTGGGGTCTCAGAAGCTTACAAACAGTCCTGGATACAGCGCATATGTATCTGGACTAGACTAGTTACAGGAAAGGCAGGAAACAAGCTTAGAAATGTGTTTTTTTTTTTTTTGCAATGAAATTAACAAATGACCAAACCAAGTGCAGAAGGCAGTAAATTAGGAGGCTACTAACAAGCAGTAATGAGTGCAGAGTAAGAGCAACTAAACAGATAAAAGCACACAGAACAGCAAACTAAGACAGTTACAGTAAGAACAGCTGAATGAGTATATATATTTTTTTCGGGGGGGGGCAGAGCAGGATTGAGACTACAGGGGGTGCCCTTCCCAAATGCTCCCTCTTTACACAGTAGATAAAGCTAAATAGATGGGACTAGTAGGAGTGTCTGAAATCAAGATATGATCTCATTGTACTCAGTTGAGTGAGCAAATGAGATAGGCCCAGGAGTGTCCAAACACAAATTTACAAGAGGGGTGTGCAATTTCAAACCCATCAAGATTAACACCACAACAAGAATAGGTGGGGTGGAGAACTAACTGTAGAGACCTAGAAAGACCACAATATTCATTTCAATTAATATTCAGTGAAAAATGTAAATAAAATGTAGTACTATATGAAAAAAGTGCAGATAAGCGTACTTAATTTAGCTTGTACATCCAGTTGATTGCAAGTAAATCTTAGCCAGCCAACAGCTCAGTTCATTTGTTGAAAGTTTCAAATTCCTATGTGCTGTTTCTGAGTAACGGGTTTGATAAGACTGACACCTTCATGTAAACATGTTTCTCAGAGTAATAATGGAAGGCCATGCCAGATGTGGGAAGTTGAAAATTTATTCAGAATAAACCTGTTGCTAGTGTCAATCCAACACAAGCTGCTTGGCAGAAATTGCTGTGAGGACTGATTAATCTACTTTGAAATGGTACTCTAGCTTTGGTAGACTGGTCGAGAAACTGATGTACTCTAATGACTGTGTGTAATAATGACAGCGGAACAATATTTCAGTCTTTAGGTAAAATACTGTCCTCCTGTCGTCGGTGAGATATTTTCTGAGATTTTCTGTCTCTCTAATGACAAAGTGACAATATTTTACTTAGTAAAGAATAAAAATAAAAGAAAATGTAATAAGGAATGCTTTTGAGTCACTCTAAAAAGTGAAAAAAGAAAAGGAATTAGAGTGAAAACTTTGCAAAAGAAACAGACAAGTTGATTTCAGAAAAATTTGAAAAAATTAGAGGCTGATTTTGCTGATTCTGATAATTAGGTACAAGAAGTAGAAGTAAAATCGGTAAAACCAACCTCTAATGCTTTTCTGAAATTGCCTTGTCTCTTTCTTCTGCAAAGTGTTAACTCTTCTTACTTTTTTACTTTTTAGAGTGACTCAGAGTATTCTTTATTAAAATCTTTATATTTTTATTTCAGTAAGCTGCTCTGTGCTTAACACTAAGTGATACTGACCTAGGGTCTAGAATAAGATTCACCAGCCCTAAGCAGTCCTCCTCCTCTTAACTTCAAGTTTGGAAACTGCCTTTTCAAACAAACGCCATGCAGGTAGTCAACTTGAGATCAACTCTAGTGTCTCAAACCATTGTGCTAGTGCAATATGATGTAGAAGAGCGCAGTGAGTAAAAATAACAATGTTTTTGCGGTTAACTGATTTTAAGGGTAGTGGTCATGCTCCTGAAGTTTGTAATTTTGTAGAGATGATTCATGAAGAACCTGGCTCCACCTGTACACAAACACTAATTGCATGTGATTTGTGATGTCCATTGGAATATGAAAGCTTTTGCAAGGAAATGGCTGCTTTATTAAAATACATAAAGCTGGTAAATATTATCCTTTATATGTGAAGAGCTACATGAAAATGTAATTGCTTGTGTAATTTTATATGCTTTTGCGTATTACGGATAAACACGGATATGTACAACCACATAAGCATTTAAAGCAAAGCGGCACAGTGCCCCTATTTTTATTTTAAGTATAAAGTGACTTTCTATGTTTTATATAGGGGTATCATTACAGTATGTGGATACTTACTATTTTTATAGAAAAAATGGGGGAAGATGGGGAAAGATTAACAAAGGGGAAACAAAGATGGAAGCACAGAAGGAACCCATCAAGAACCTTTGGACCTATAAAAGAGGGCTCAGATAGAGGAAGAGGAGGGGTACTATATTTTTTGGTTTGGAACAGACATCCCCTACTTTTCAAATATTTTTATTTAAGGCGGTAGTTTAAGTAGGAAGTAGGTTAGAGTATGCAGAACTGAGGATTGGGGAAGGACAGAGGTTGAAGAGGTGTTTGTCATAGTAGGAACCTAGTCTATAGGACCTCGCACATTTCCACTGGCTGTTGGTAGACACTAATGTTGATGGGGTTGAGGGCCTTTGTTGGTGCCAACCAGGGCAATGAGTCTTGAACCCACTGAAGAGCATCTTGCACTGGCTGAATTTTCCACCACATGCTTTATCACATCCCCAACAAAGTGATTAAACCCATGGTCTGTGAGGTTTGCCAGACGGCCATATGCCAGTGTACATACAGGACTGGTGCCACTGCCCTGAGCTTGTGTGGATGTCTCTTATGGATGGATAGAAGGTGAATACTCCATTAGCTGGGAGGAACATGGTTGGGCTGCTTCTAGGGATTCTGACCCTGTAGAAAAAAGAACATAAATGGGAGAGAAGAAAAATGATTAAGTAATGCATAATTAAAATAAGACATGAAGCCAACAAATTTACTCCTAGTGTGATGGATCGGTGCAATCTTTAACAGTGATTTTCTTATTTAGGTTCCACAGCATAGATCTAGATTTTTTGAGGTGAAGCATATTCATTTCTATTTAAAACATTATCCAAAGACAGTTACACAGGTTTTCAGAATATATAATAAGAATAAGAATACATTTGCCGTCTAATGACAAACTGGTTTAATATAAGAAATGGTAATACATTTAAAATTTAAAATTTCTGGCAGATGAGGATTGTGTTGCAGTTGTGTATTGAAAGCAGTTTTATTTTTATTTTTGTATATGGATTATTTAAGCAGTTACACAAAATAAAAACATGAAAATAACATGGAAAGTTTTATTTTTATATATTTATAAGCACCCTCAGGCAGTCTCGTCAGTTGCCTTTCTTCTGAGCTTTTGTTTCCTCTTTTGATGCATAGATAAGATTTGGATAATGGTTGTTTTTACCTGTTATAGATATGTGCTTAAAAATCTTTAGGTTTACTAATCAGTAAGACAAAAGTTATTTTTGCACTTAATATTTGTGTTTGCTTCTGTACACGTTTACTGAATATTGTTATATACTTAGATTTTATTAAGCAGCAAAGCACAAATTTTCATAAATTCATTGTACCCAATCCACCAGTGCTAATAATATTTCTTTGCTATTTTGAACTAATATTTCTTTGCTGTTTTGAACTAGATGGTCGACATGACTTCTTTCAAATTGTTAAACTTGGCACAGAGAGAATGTATATTTTGGGGTTGGGTACTTTGTGTAACCTTTGCATAGATTTCTGTTAGTGTCTGCTTTCCACTATGCCTTGCATATTTTACTCATTTTAAGTAATAGCTTGTGAAGCTGCTCTCAGCATGTTTCCCACAGAGAGAGACGCTGCACATAAACAGAAAAAAATGACAATTGAAATGGAATCATGACATCCTTCAACTTCAACTTGCTGGAAACAAAACATTTATGTTTATGGATTGATGCACCAGAACTTTTTCATGGCAATGTGTGCTTTGATAAATTGCTGCTTAATGTAAGCATGGATGGATCTAGAGGTTAAGTAGAAAAGTGTACAGAAATAAAAAAACAATGCACCTGGTGTCAGTTTTCATTCATTCCTCAATGTATGGGCTCTTATAAGACACTCTGATCTGACTCGTCCATTACGCTAGCTTGTGGTGATCAAACTCTCAAGTTCCTTTACTGCTCATAATGCACCATAACTTCCTTCAGATCTTATTTGCTACTTTTGCAGGTCCAAGTCTCTCTCTTTCTCTCTTTCTCACTTTCTCCCTCTCTCTCTCTCTTTCTCATGCAAAAAAATAAAAAAAAATGTTTAACATGAGGATCTAGGCTCACAAAGTCAGGAAGATATATTTTCATGAGGACAAGATAATCGATGAAGGTGAGAGAGATACATGAAATGGAGGAAGAGGAGGCCAAACTGAACCTTCTGTCTAGCTTGTTTATTTCTGTTTTTTAAACAAATTAAGCATAGTGTGAGGCAAGCAAGAGAAAATTGGAGACTGTTTATATAAAGGTATTAAGCATAATAGGAAGCCATTTTATAGATACACTAGGTGTGGATGGAGTAAAGATGTACAAAATTGCAACTATGTAGGTTCTAAAATTTATTTTATGACACTATACAAAATCTTTTGCAAAATAGTTTGCCTCTATAAAGGGGATGAGAAGTTGTCCTATTGATATGCAGGTCACTTCATATACTGAAATCAAATTGGATTATATTAAAAAAAGATCTGTACAAATTGTATCAAAACAAAGCACTAGGAAGAGACTCCATTAGTAATAAGTGACCTGACAACACTTCAGCAAGCACTTAAAGTACAATTATATCTATTTACTAGGTCCTATAAATATGGCGAGATTTGTCAAAATTGGCGATGTACACTTAATGAACCTGTTTTTAAAAGAAAGGGAATTGGGACAAACCCAGAGTCATATAGACTCTTAAGTCTACTTTCTTGTTGTGAAAGAATAATGGAGAAAGTAATACTGGAAAGGTTGGGACTTGAACCCATATATCAGCATGCATATGTTGAAAATACATTACCACCTTTAACACAATTATCTATAACAATATAATTGAGTCTACGCTGTCTTTTCCGTAGAGAATGCTGACATCTGTGTGGTCACTGAAACGTGGTTTAAAGCCATGGAGAGCGCACACAGTGCAGGGTTATAATGCTTTCCACACATTTAGACCAACTACTACACAGACAAGGACAAAAGGGGGTGTCTAGACTTGCATCAGAAATATACTTCAAGGCTGGTCAACCAGGGCAACGCACTTAAGCTTCTCCACGTTCAAATCACCATAGGCAAAATGCCATTTGGTGTCGAAATTACTGGTTTGTCAGGAAACGTCTGTTAAATACGGTGTCTGACAATCGTGTATATTATTTCAACACTTAAGATGGCCACTGTGCATCACACCATTAAGGAAGAGGTGATCAGGTGAGTAGTATGGCAGATATGGGACTCTTGTGCACTAGCCAGGATCCTAGGCAGCCAAGTTGGTGATACACTCATCATGAAGTTGATGTGATGGTAGCCCTTTGCATTGTGGTAATGCTCCCCCTCATGGACCAGAAGGGGTTCTAATTGCAAGAGGGATGTAGTCTATTCCAAGGAGCACCTCCACCCCATAAAAGGCACTCGGTGCAGGCTCAGTCCTGCGCTGACACTGGGAAATAGATGTACTGATTTTACATGAGCCAAGAGTATGTCCAGGAACTGCTAAAGTATCTTTGAAGCAGAAACCTGTGAAATAGCCAGTGTGCCTCCAGTCTGTCTCTGGAAGGTCCCCATGGCAATTATAGTGAGGGCCACACATACCTTTAGTATCCGCAGAGAAGAAAAGGCCAGGCATCTGTCCCACCACCACCAGTAATTCAATCGAGACTGTATACTCAATATGACCCTTATACTATCCTTGGCCACTATAAATCTGTCATGTTTTTTCTGCTTTTCAAAATTATAATGTGTAATTCTGTCTATGTATCTCCTCGTCCTTGCCCGGTGAGCACTAACGGACACAAGTGATTTTTGCTTGGCAAAGACAAGCAGCTCTAAGAAATAAAGTTAAGCACAAGAAAAAGCATCTCTGCAGATTGCAAAACAGATATAACATGAGATATTTTATTTTTTATAATGTCTTTGGTGCCGAAAGTCATCAAAATACAACTATGAATTGCAAACAGGTGGGAAGACAACAACCATATTAGCATACATCCTTTTATATTTCTCATTGCCATTTTATTACTACTTTATTTGCATAAGTTTTTGTGGCCCTCACTCTCTAGCATAAATGGCCACTATGAATCGAGCCTAAGCTGTGCTCCTTCCCCAATCACTGCAGTTGCCTTAACATGTACACATGATGACTATGAATACCACCCCTAGTCCTAATTTTAATAGTAGAGATAAAAGCACTTATTTTAATAAATACTTGGCAGTTCTAGAAGTGGTCTTTTATTAGGTTCAGCTTTCATCAGAAACCTCCAGAATTACTACTTTGCCTCATAACCCAAGGGAACTCCTTTCCATCCAGCTGCTTCATTCTACTGTAAGGCACATTGCATTTTTTAATTTTTTTACTTAAAAAAATGGTCTGTTATAAATGTTGAATGCTATACTAATGCAAACCAGCAACATTCTTACCTTCACAGACGAAGTCCTTCCCAAAAGATGGTATATACTCTTTTTTTCATGAAAAATTGTGTGGGCCCCACTCCAATCTGCTCCCCTATGCTCAGGCTCCACTTTGTTTTGCTTTCCCTACCCTGTCTCCAATTCCCACACACCCTACTGCATCTACATTTATACTATCCAGCCACACCCAATCAGTAATACTAACCCCCTCCCATCTAACTTACACAGCCCTTAAGAGTCCATAATTTAGCTCCCCATTAGTCATCACTCCTAGCTGTAACTCAGCCTTTCATCACCACTACCTGTTACTTCCACTGCATGTATAACCACTAACTGTTTGTTTTTCCACACCTCTTAAATGCTTTCTAACTATTCAGTCATCAAACATATTTCTTACACAACCCACAATTTCTATTCCTGCTGTGCCTTAGCCACTTCATCTGTTACCAAAGGCACCAGATTCACACTATCTTCACCCCAACTAAGTACCTAGTAGATAAACCTATCCCACCTAACGTTAATATAACAGTTAACAACTGTCAGAACACACTGCACATCTGTTTCACACTGAAACCATTCAATGTACCATCAAATAAACTTAAAATGACATCCCCTGCTAGAACAACATTAAAACAAAATCTAGAAACATTAGCCCAACACATGTCAGTCCTAACAAGTGATATTTACCCTAATCCAGGCTCAACAAAACTTATCTAAAAATAAAATAAAGCCAATAGTACAGAGCAAAATCAATCGACACGTTATCCATCTAACAGTCAACTAACTTTCATTACTCTAAATGCTAATTCTATTTGTAATAAAATCACAGAACTTCATTCTTGGATTGCTAATCAAAAGCCTAGTATCCTAGCACCCTAGCCATAAGAGAAACATAGCTACAACCCAATATTAGTAACACCGAGATATTACTGCTAAACTATAACATAATTAGGAATAGCCAAACTAAAAGGAAAGGTAGTGGTGCAGCAATAAGATAAACAGATTTTCTCAACCTAATCGTTTATAATGCCCCCATACCACAATTCAGTGATGCAGAACTTATTACTTTCCTCACACTAAACAAATCAAACAAATCTGTGTCATTACCTTACATATTCCCCTCGGCAATAATATCTGTGTTTTAGAAGACATTCTACACTGGACTTCAACTTCCATCCTTCGTGGAACAGTCTTAGTAGGAGATGTTAATATTAATTGGCTTGACCTTGTATCTACCACCCCTAAATTTAGCATAAATCTTTTTGGATAGAAACAATTGATAAAACTCAAATATGCTTTAGCAAAAACTAGACTGGATCCCACTAAATTTACCTCCTCCTCGCACGCTATCTCCCTGTCTTTACGTCAAATGCACAGTTCTCCAAAACAGTAAACTATAAAAACTATAACGCAACAAGCTTTAACCCTTAGACATTCAACAATATCCTCTCCTCAATAAAATGGAATATTCTAAGAAATATCCCACTAGATGATGCTGTTGAGAAATTTAACTCACTATTTCTTAACACCTTTAACAAAATGTCCCCCCCCCCACACACACCACACACACAAGAAATGAGAATAAAAACAAGAGATGCATCCTTGTTAACTAACACTACAAGAAGACTAATGCAAACGAGAGACAAAGCCTGGAAAAATTGGCAGACAAAACACCACAAAACCTCCAACAATATGTCTTCATAACCAGGCCAAAAGACAATCTGTGACAAATAAATACAATATAGCAAACCCCAAAATAAGCTAGTGCCAAGAAATTCTGGTCAGCCATCAAGAAAAATACTGCAACCAGGGCAAAAATATAATCCCATTCCACGTCCAAATAGTACACCTCTGGACACTGTTGCACAAATACCTACTCTGTTGACAGCATAGCATCTATTGCAAAATAATTTAATCATAGTACTGCAGATCACAAACCACCATTATCTCATTTATATTTCAGCCAGTATCTACAGCCTATATAAAAAAAAAACTCTTAAGCAAAGTAAAACTGCTCTGTCTCTGCAGATAATCTACCCAGTGAATTCCTTAAAATAACAGAAAGTAGCACATGTTACTGCATATTCATACTCAGTTTTCTTCCTTTTTTAATTTGTCCATGTCTTTTGGTTTTCTAATCCCCTGACAGGAATGGACCCCATTACTAAGTAGAAGCACAGTTATGAAATTAGTATTTTCATTCTTCATCGGCCAGCACCTGCAATTTGCCCAGTAATGACTTGTCCTGCAATTTTGTACAGGGATACATGTATTGGTAATGTATCTGAATACGATTTTGTGTTGTTTTTTTTTTTTTTTTTGTTTCTGTTTCTTATAAGATCTGTTGATCCTACTATTGGAACTGTCTGGGTATCTTTCTTCCACTTTACTCTTATTTCTGTTTGCAAATCCTGATATTTTATAACTTTGTCTCTATGTACACAACACACTGTAGTCGCTGGGTGTGCTGATTTCAATGATCAATGCTACTTTTGTCTTCTTTTCGTGGACCACTATATCTGGGTTTCTAGCATCCTATCTTTTGAATCGTTGACATTGGGTGATTCCATGTGATGTAGACTTCATCATTTCGTATGATGCTTTATGGCTCATGTTTCCACTGTTTTTAAGCCACTAAAATGCCACAATGTTTGCACAATCCTCAGTGCAACAGTTTTGCCACATTATTATGCCTTTCAGTATACAGTCCTGCCATTGTTATGTCTCGAATAGCAACAAGGTATGCAATTGTTTCCAATTCTGTTTTACAAAACTTAAATTTGTCGGTTTCCTCCCACATGTTCAATGGACTTTGTAAACTAATGTGTACGTAACCCACTGTCTTGGGCTGCCACTATTAACCTTTCATATCTTGGATTGAATTTGCCGGTCCTTAACACTTTGTGTTCGATCCTGATCATCATGATGTTCTTCCAGAAGTTTTCTATACTTGAATTATATTTATAGGTTCATAGGTTGATACTAGGCTATCTGCCCTAGGGCATTTATAAGCCTAGCCAAAGTGTGTTTGGCTTTAGCCACCCTTTTAGATTAGTTGACTGTGCCTCTGTATAGTAGGTCACAGAAGGCAGCCCTTTTAAAGTTAAGTTTACTATACCTCTGTCAAGCGGGGACAAGGAAAAAGATCCCAGGGGTAAACTTACGATCTCCCATCCACTCGTCAAAGATTCCTCTTGAAGAGGGTCAGTGAGGGGCTCTTCCTAACATGACTTGGGATTTTGTTCCAGAGTAAGGGGAGCCTCTGGGATATGAATCTGTCCCTCCAGCATGTCCTATTTATTTCCGTGCTGAAGTTAAAGTCCCTGGAGCGTGTAGCTCTAAGGGATTTGGATTTCCTGAGGTGAAGCATGTCCATTAATTCTGGGTTGGACATGGCTTTATACGTCCGACACAGATCGCCTCTGAGTAGGCGGTACGCAACTGAGTAGAGCTGGAGTTTCTTTAGCTGAGCTGCATAGGGCATCTGTTTGAGCCCCTTGATCCTCTTGGTGAGGTACGTTTGGGGTCTTTCCAGTTGCTGCAGGTGTCGGGTAAGGTATATTCCAAATGGGGCATTGTATTCAATTATGGACCTGATAAGTGATGAGTAGAGGGGCACAATGACCTCTCTTGATCTAGATGTGAATCCTTTCATGATAAGGTGGGCTATATAGAAGGTCTTTCTAACCACTTAGGCAATGTGATTGTCAAAGGAGAGATTGCTATCTACTTGGGTCCCCAAGTCCCTAATTACGTCTTCCGTATTTAATGGATTACCATCTATGTGGTAATTTGTGGGCACTTTGTTTTTCCCAAAGGGGATGACTATGCACTTTTTGGCATTTAGCTTTAGGCCATGGCTCTGGCACCAGTTATCCGTCTCTGTGAGACCCATTTGGAGGATGCTTGTGTCAGCCGGAGAGTTGATTATGGCACCCAGTTTGCAGTCATCTGCGAACTTGGTCAGCCATAGTCCACCCATGTTAGCCTGTACCTCTGAGAAATATATACCGAACGAGAGGTCCCAGGACTGAGCCTTGTGGGATGCCACTTGTAACTGGTTTAGAGTCTGACATGGCACCTTCTATTCTGACCATGTGGGTTCTATCCCTGAGCCAGTTTGCAGCCCATCTTGTGATATAGGGGTTGATATTTAAGCTGGTGAGCTTATTTATGATGCCTGAGTGGAGTATTGTGTCGAAGGCTTTTGCGAGGTCCAGGTAGGCTGTGTGGACTACCTTCCCTTCATCTATGGCTTTGGTAACTGTTTCAAAGTAGTCAACCAGGTTCAAGAGGCAAGATCTGCCCTTAAAAAAGCCGAATTGGGTAGGATCCAGTATCCAGAGGTTCCCAATGTCTTTGTTTATGATTTCCATGATGATATGCTCCATAGCTTTGCAGACCAGGCTAGTCAGGCTTATAGGGTGACAGTTTCTGGGGTCTGTTGTGGCATGACCTTTGTGGAGTGGGACCACTGTTGCTGTACGCCATTCCTTTGGTACATATCCTGTAGTAAGGCTGAGATTGAACAGTGACTTTATATGAGGGTTTAGCTCTTCTTAGAGCTCATGTAAGACACAACCCGGGACACTGTCTGGTCCCATTGATGCTGTGTTTTTTGCTTTGGAGAGGGCAGCTCTCACCTGTGCATCTGTGATCTCAGGAAGGCTACACTCTGGGATAGACATTTGCTCTTTTGAGGGGGAAGGGGGGGGGAGAAGTTTGCACTGAACCTTACTGCCAGGATGTTGGCAATGTCTGTGGGTTCAGGGTATTTTTTGTCATTTTGCACTAACTCAGAGCATATCTGGGAGTTGCCTCCCAGGTTTCTGACATAACTAAAGAAGGCCTTGTGATTATCTTTAGTGTCTTGTGCAATTTTTCTTTCGAAGCTGGCCTTAGATGATTTTATGAGGGATTGTAGTTTCTTGCTAGTACTGATCAGAGACTCCTTCCCTTTTTGGGATTTTGCTCTATCATGTAGTAGCTTTCTCCTTCTGTTGTATAGCTTATTTATGGCCAGGGTTCACCAGATAGGTCTCCTGCCTTTGGAGGAGTGAGTCTTGGTTTTATTTGGGATAGCATGCTCCATGCATTCCTGTAGGTGTCCATAGAATGCTTTTGTAAAGGATTCTGCATTTTGGGCCGTATTTTCCACTGGCTCGGGGGCTTTGAAGGATTCCACCTCGGTTCTGAGAAGTGTGAAGTTTGCTTTTGAGAAGTTCTTCACCGTGGTTTCCTTGGCTAGGGGTGGGGATGGAATATGGATGTCCAGTGAAATTAGTTTATGGTCTGATCTTATCAATGAGGGGTATACCTCTGGTGTGGAACATAGAGACCCCATGTTGGTGATGACCAGATCTAATATGTTTTCCCATCTTGTGGGAGTGGTGACCAGTTGTTCCATAGCATTTGAGTTTATAAATTCTAGGAACCATTGGGCAAGGGTGTTTGGGCTTGAATAGTTTTCCCAATCAATGTTTGGGTAGTTGAAGTCACCTAATATAATGGTGTTTGGAGAGACCTTCATATTCTCCAGTGTTCTCAGGAAAGCTGAGTGAGGTTCCTGTGTTTGAGAGGGTGGTCTGTAGCAGGCTACAAACTGAAAGGCAGTTTTGCCCACTGTTAGTTGCACATGGATGGTCTCCGATGCTTCGTGCAGTGCCACTAACCTGGAGGTGTGGGCATCTTTGATAAATATGGATACTCCCCCTCCTTTTGTGGTTCGGTCCGAGTTTTGGGGCCGGAAAGCATGGTATGAAGTATAACCTGTTAGTGCTGGTGTGCTTTCGGGAGCCTTGAACCAGGTTTCTGTTACTGCACAGATATTGATATTCTCCATACTGAGGAGAGTCTCGAGTGCATGCATCTTGAGGTTTAGACTTCTGGCGTTGAGCAGCATTACCCTTAGTTTTTTTTTCTTTGTGTTGTCTATGGAGGCGGTTTGTCTTTTGAGCCTTGCCTAAAAAAGGCACTATGGGGGAGGCAAGAGCCTTTGCCAGTATTCAAAAACCCAGGGGTGACAGGTGCAAGCCGTCCCTAGTGAATAAACGTGGCTTGTCGAGCATGTCATCCCAGGCTGACAGACAATGGATCCCCTTTGAATGACACCAATACTTTAGCCAATTGTTAAAATTGATCATTTTGTCTTTATACAGTGGCATCATTTTGGTGAGGGTAAGATGCTACTCAAGGTCAGGGTCATGCTGGCCTGGGCTACATGATCAAAGAGCTCCTCTATGTCTTCTTTCATGTAGTCCAGAGAGGTACGTCTCGGGTCATTCACATATTTCCACATTCCTTGCCTTCTCAACTGGTCTTTCCTTATATTCTTTTATTTGGCACATTCATTGCTGCTTAATTGTTATCTACTTCTGGCTTTATTTCCATTCTTACTTGATGCCGATATGCTGCTGCTAGACTAAGCAGAGAAGTCATCTTAGATTTCTTCTCCTCATTTTTCAAAACTTTCACTACATTTGTGTCTTGTGAGGTCAGTAGATGTGTGAGGTCAGTAGATGTGTGGAGTCCCCACAACTGCAGATCTACTGTATACATATATAATCAGTTTCAAATAGACCCATCCCTCCTTCGGAACAGGGAATATGTAATCTTGGTATGCACTGAATAAATTACTTGGTGAGCATTAAGTATCCTTCTTGTTTCCTGTCTAATCTATCCAGCATGTTTTGGGGCCAGTCAGTCACTCCAAAACTGTAAATTAGGACAGGAAGATCAAACTGGTTTATAGCTTGAATTTTTCCCTTGGATGTCAGTGCTGTTTTCGGGATTAAGTCTTGTGAAGTATTCCTTACTAAGCTTTTTTGGCATTTTTTCATGTTTTTATTGTTTATCTTTCATCAATTTCCAAATATTTATATACTCCCTTTTGCTCAAGTTCTTTTATATCACATTGTTGGCCCAAACTGATTTTGCACATTTATCAATACTAAATGACATTCTTGTATCATCTGAAAAAGTTTTGACAACTTGCAGTTGTGCTTTCAGTTCTGCATCTGATGACCTATACAGTTTTAAATCCTTGACAAAGAAAAGATGAGAAGTCTTTACATTTGTTTTCTAGGAGCCAAATTATAGCCATGGCCTAAGCTGTTAATGGGTTTAAGGTAAGGCAGAATTGCAACTGTAACAGTCACCCTACAATGTCCCTCTTTAGATTTTTATCCTTGGGGATAATAATTTGTCCTTTGTTATGGCTTAATTGCAAAGTGGTCTGCCACTGTTTTATGGTCACTGTAATGTGTTCGATCAGTGTAGGGTGTAGCTTATACATTTTTAAGCACTCTTTTTATCCATGAATGTTGAGTATTAACAAATGCTTGTTTGTAGTCATTCCATGCCATACTTAGATTCTTCCCCTTTTTTTACTGTTCTCCACTATGACTTTAACAACAAATGATCCTTTGTTCCATATGACTTCCTTTTATTGCCCTTTTGTTCTACTGCCATAATTGAGTTTTCTTCTAAATGACTATAAACTCTGCTGGCATCAGTTCCAGTATCTAGTTTTTATGTTGTCAGAAGGCAAGTTATTGGCCTATAATTTTTATGCTAGCTTGCAAATTCACTCTTATGTGCTTTGTTTTTCCTGTTAGCCAGGCTGCTGTCTGTTTGGGGTGTGCATATAAATAGTTCTTACTCATGGCCAAAATGTTCGTGCAAAGATGTTAATACTTTTAACAAGAAGTTTGGTACTGCACCTGGGTCTGGGGTTTTCCAATTGGAGGCTTTTCTTAACTTTGTTTCAATCTCTCTGGCTGTTACTTCATCCCATTTCATATCCTGCACCTTTAAACTTCTTATTTCTTCTACTTCTATCCATTTAGCATCTTTATGTCCCACAGGATCTTCATAAATACTTCTCCAAAATATATCTTTATTTTTTTTTGGTGGTCTTTCAATTTTACCTTGTTTCTCAGTTGCCTATAAAACTTTTATTTTTGGGTCATCAATAAATTGCTTATTCTGTAATTTTCCTTTATATTTGTCTGTGTATCTTCTAATTTTTCCACCTGTGCTGAGATTTTTAGTGTATCTGTGATGGAACAGATCACTATGGGCAGGATTCACGAAGGCTTGCACGGAGTCTAAGAATAGTGTAAGACTCCATGCAGCCTTCGCAATCCAGGAACAGCCCAAAGTCCGTGTAAGAGACCAGCTAAAACGTCTCTTACATGGAGTGGGCGTGGATAAGCTAATCACCTCACTTGCAGCCGAATAGCATGCAAATGAGGTAGATTAGTGATCCAGGAAGCTCAAAGCAGCCCGTGTAAGAGCCGTTTTAGCTGCAGAAATGTACTCAGTTGACAACTGAGTACGTTTCTGCAAAAACCACAATGGAGCCATGTCAGCTCCAAATAAAGGGTGCATATGTGTTAGGCAGCATGCCAATGGCCAAATATGTGGCCATTGGCAAGGTACCCCGATGCAAATAGGAGAAATAAATATATGTTTAAACCCAGCGCAGCCCTGCGCAAATGGGCTGCGCTATATAAAAACATAAAAATGAAGGTTATAAACCCACAAATGTGGGTTTTATGCAATACATGGATTTACAATGCAGGGACCAGCAGACCAAAAACAACATGGCCACCGTGTAGTGGTTGCTAAGGGGGGAAGCGGAGTCTAAGCCATGTAACTAAGCATTAGTAGGCAATCTGATGCAAATGAGTGTTAGGATACTGAATTCCACTGTCACATAGCAAATGAGCACATTCTGAGTAGTGTAAGAGTTACATAAGGGGAGGAACAGAGTAGGAGATAGGTGACATCACAGGGGAATGGCAGAAAGAAATCCAGTTCATTGGAGGCCAGGTTCAGAGCCAAAAAGTTCCCTTGGGGTAGTGGGGGGCCTTTAAATGTTGGGATTTTGTTCCAGAGTAAGACCTTGGGAATGTCTGTCCCTCCAGCATTCCTGTTTATTTCCGTGCTGAAGAAACCCGGGGGTGTGCTCTAAGGGATTTGGGTTTCCTGGGGGAAGCATGTATTAATTTGGGTTGGACAGGCTTTTCCGAAAGATCCCTCTGAGAGGGGCCCAATGATGACTGGAGTTTCTTTGCTGAGCGCATACTTGTTTTTTCCCTTTTTTGAGGTTTTTGGGTCTTTAGTTGCTAGGTTGGGAAGGTATTTTCCCAAATGGGGCATTTCAATTATGGCCTGTAAGTGATAGTGCACAATGACCCTTTGATCTAGATGTAATCCTTTCTATAAGGGGGGCTATTAGAAGGGTTTTTCTAACCATTTGGCTGGTTGTAAAAGGAGTTTATCTCTTGGGCCCCCAAGCCCCAAAAAGTCTTCCAATTTAATTTCCTCTATTGGTTTTTATTTTTTTTCCCAAAGGGTGCTATGACTTTTGGCATTTACTTTGGCCATGGCTCTGGCACCAGTTTCCTCTCTTAAACCCATTTGGGGGGGATATTAAAGTTTGAGTCAGAATTGGTTAGTCCCCCATGAGCCTGTATCTAAAATATTCAAAAGGGGCCCAAACTCCTTTGGGAGATGACTTGTAACGGGTTTAATCTGACATGGACCTTTTTTCCTGTTTCTACCCCGCCAGTTTCCCCCCATCTTGTAATAGGGGGATAAACGGGTAGTTTATTTTTCCGGGGGGATGTAAAGGTTTTTTTCCCATAGGCTTGGGGATATTCCCCTTTTTTTGGCTTTTAATTTTTAAAAGTATAAACCATTCAAAAAATCTCCCTTCCCAATTTAATCCATTGTTGGGCCCAATGTTTTGTTTATTTTTTCCATGATGATATCTAAGTTTGCAACCAGGCTTAAATTATATACAGTTTTTCTTTGGGGCAGAGTGGAGTCCCATGTTCTCCCCCATTTTTTTGGTACTATTTAGTAAGGCGAGATTGAACAGTACTTTATATGGGGTTTTTTTTTTTAATATGTAAGCAAAGGGCCCCGTTGGTCCCTTGTTGTGTTTTTCTTTGAGGGGAGCTTCATTGCATCTTATCCAGGAAGGTAACTCTGGGATAACATTTGCTTTTGAAAAATTTCACTAAACCTTTTGCCAATGTTCAATGCTTGGGTTGGGGTATTTTTTCTTTTGACTAACTCGAGCATATGGGGGAGTTGCCCCCCAGGTTTTGCATAATAAAGGGGCCTTGGGATTACTTTATGTCTTTGTTTTTTTCAAGCTGGCCTTAATATTTTATAGGGAAGTTTCTTGTATACTTCAAGTTTTCCCTTTTGGGTTTTTTTAATTGGGTTTTTCCCCTTCTTTGTTTTATTTTGGGCCCATTCACCAATATCCTGCCTTTAATTCTTTTTTATTTAATAGCATCTATGTTCCAGGTCTCCATAAATCTTTTAAAGGTTCTCATTTTTTTTTCCATGGCTTCTTTAAGGTTCCATCTAAATGTGAATTTCTTTTGGAATTCTTCACCGGGGTTTTTTAGGTGGGGATGGAAAGGTTTCCAGGAAATTAGTTTAGGTCTAAAATAGGAAACCCTCTGGTTCATAGGACCCCATTTTGGTGAGACCAGCTAAATTTCCCCCATTTGTGGATTTACCATTGCCATAGCATTTTTTATAAATTCTAGGAACCGGGGAAGGGTTTTGGGCTTGAATAGTTTTCCCAACAATGGGGATTGAAGCCCAAATAAAGGTGTTTGGGGGCCTTCAATCCAAATATGTGGCCATTGGCAAGGTACCCGATGCAAATAAAATAAATATATGTTTAAACCAGCACCCCAAAAAGGGCTCCCTTATAAAACATAAAATGAAGGTTATAAACCCACAAATGTGGGTTTTATGCAATACATGGATTTACAATGCAGGGACCAGCAGACCAAAACAACACGGCCACCGTGTAGTGGTTGCTAAGGGGAAGCTGAGTCTAAGACATGTAACTAAGCATTAGTAGGCAATCTGATGCAAATGAGTGTTAGGATACTGAATTCCACTGTCACATAGCAAATGAGCACATTCTGAGTAGTGTAAGAGTTACATAAGGGGAGGAACAGAGTAGGAGATAGGTGACATCACAGGGGAAGGGAAAAGAAATCAGTTCATTGGAGGCAGGTTACATGACAGATGTCAGAAAATATCATGGAAAGAGGAGTGCCACAACATAAGCATGGGAAAGTCAAGAAATGGAAGGTGTACACTGTTGCCTCACCAAAGTTTTTTGCTGGGGGCGGGGGCCCATGAAGCCGAGTAAGGCGCAAGGGCAGACTAGCATGTGGGAGCTGTTAGATGTAACACTGTTTGCTGGGTGGGGCTTTAACCCGAATAAGCAGATTCTGAACCGTGTAAGCATGTGTGGCGTGTAAGCCACTGTGGTGTTTCTGTGGTATGCATGCTCCCCTGAGGAAACAAAAAGGGAAAAAAGGAAGCAACAGAATTAGTAGGAAGCAGGGGGAATACTGCTGGAGCTAGCAGGTGAAAACAATTAGAAGCAGGCACTTAGACCGGCAGAATAGTAGCCACCCCCAACACTTCAAAAGCTGCAACCAGCAGTGCAGGATGTTTCCCCAAGAGACACTGCAAGACAGGAGTAAGCTATTAGAAGTGAAAACTGAAAAGCTGAACTCAGAGAGAAATGTTGGGGCTGCCATAGCTGTCATAATGAGACATAGGTGACTTGTGAGGGTGGTGACAATGCAGATGGTGCCAGACAACCCACAGTGAGGAGACGGAGAAGAGTGTACAGGCCCGGGGTCACCTACCACGGGTTACATGAGCTGGAGATAGGGGCGCTATAGAGTGGACAGAGACCTCCTGCAGCAAATGGGGAGCTGTGCAGGCCACCCCCACACACAGAACCAACAGAGGGAACCCATCCTAGAGGATACCAAGGTATGTGTTGGCCTAAGAATACTAGCAACAGGAACCTTCTAGAGCCCAACTGGTGATATGATGGGGATATCACAGGCATCAGCCTCCAGGGTACTGCACCAGTTCCTGGATGCCATGTCAGCACATGTCGGTGATCATGTATTTTTCCCCCAATGCCCGTGGGGATTCCAGCAATATGTCTCTTCCAGCAAATAGCGGAATACCCTGAGGTAGTGGGTGAATAGACTGCAAATAGCATCAAAGCACCAGCGGTGAGCGGGTAGGGCCTACTTTAAACCCCAAGGGTTTCCCCCTCCAACTGCCAGGTGTGGGGATGCCCAGGGCATAATAATGAATGTGTGGGGCGGGCCCCGGGGAGCTACCATGATTCCCACATCTGGCATTTGAAGCTGTACCAGACATTTGCCAATGGGGACATCCCACGGACACCTAGTGGGGATGCAGGTTATGCACTGGAGCCGTGGCTGATGACACCCATCAGAAAGCACACACCCTGAACAGGAACGCCAAAAACACACCACAAACACGAATGTAATAGAGCTTTTTCTGCTCAAGTCAGGTTCCGGTGTCTGGACACATCTGGTGGAGCCTTGAAACACCCAACTACATGTACCCAAATTGTCATGGTATGTGTTTGCTACATAATATGATTTTGCAAAAATGCAGCAGGACCAGCATGGGCCCAAACAGCCCCCACCAGCCAAGGCCATCACAGGCAGAGGGGACTCGGAGGAGGAACAACCTGAGCCTGCCCCAGTAGGCAGAAGGAGGCTGCCCAGTATGCCCTGGCCTTGGCAAAGAGGAAAGCAAAAATACACTGGCTCAGTAGGAACTCTGGGAATGATCCCCCCTCTGACGCACTCAAATAATAACAGGGATGCCTAAAATGATATGCTCACAAACATGTACAGGAGTGTAATATGTCCCGACAGAGGCAGCCCTGCAGCACCACCTGAGGCATGAATGCCATGTGTTAAGTAATGTAACACCATGTACTATATGCACACCTGAGGCCCCTGACTAACATCCTACCCTCACCAAGCATCATGCCACAATATGACAATGAGATGATCAAGTGCAAAATTGGGGTATTGCAGTTAGTCAAAGGGGATCCAATGTGTGCCAGCCTGGGATGACATGCTGAGCATGACATGATGCTCCACCTGCTAGGGGGGTGCACCTATCGGGCGGGCCCATGGATACTGGCAAAGGCTTTTTTACCCACAGCATGCCCTGAATAGGTAAGGCTCAAAACAAAAACCCCCCCATAGGTATCAGAAGGGATAAGAACCTAGATGTAATGCTACCCAATGCCAGAAGTCTAAACAGCAAGATGCATGCAGTCTAAACTCACCCAGTAGGAGAATGTTGATATCTGTCTGTAACAGAAAACTGGGTCAAGGCTCACAACAGCACCCTAACACTACCAGGTTACACCTATACTGTGCTGTACAGCCTCAAAACATGGAACAAGCTACAAAAGGAGGGTGACTAGCAATTTGTCAAGGATAACCACACCCCATGTTGGTACCACAACAAGAAGCAGCATGGACTAGCCATGGTAAAGTAACGGGGCTAAAACTCCCCCCAGTTTATACCCCCGCTCCCCCAACACCAGGAACTGCACCTGGCCTATGTTGGAATACATGAATATATGTCCTCCAAACCACATTATATTGGTTGACTGAAAATACCCAGACATAGACTGGGAGGATTATACTAGCTCCAACACTGTGGGCAAAACGTTCATAGAATCCATAAAACAAAATGCCCAGGAACAACGTACCACTCCCACAAGAGGGGTAAGCATACTGGATGTGATAATCAGCAACATGGGTACTGGATGGCAAGATGAGAAGTGTATTGCTCACTGGTAAGCCCAAAATAGAGTAATCACACTGGATATACACATCCTGACCACAGTCCCTGGCCAGAAAACCACAGTGAAAACATGTGTAAAGCAAATTTGCACTCCTCCAAACTGATGTGGAATCCATTAAAGGTCCTGTGCAGGTGCAAAATATGGGCCACACCTCAGAATCTGTTATACAGGCATTCCATGAACACTGCCAGGAATGCTTGGATTATGCAATCCTAAATTAAAACAAGACACAATGCCATCAGGGCATCTGGCGTGGTGGACACCAGCCATAACCAAACCATGCAAGAGAATGAGGAAGCTACTACATGATAGAGCAAACAAAAAAAGAAGTAATCACTGATCAGTAGTATGGCAATAAAATACGCCCACACATACAATTCACTAAGGCCAGCCACAACAAGTTGAATCAGTGAATCTTGAGGCAATGTTACACATGCCCCAAGTACACAGACAACCCCAACTCCCCAAGAAATACAAATATATGTGAAAATGCAACCATCTACCCAAACTGGAGGCTGAGCCCCCCCAACCCAGTACCCCCAAAACTAGTCAGGAAGAGAAGGTAACCACACACACCACAAACCCAGTCCCACATAGACCTATCACAACTGCAAACCAAAACATAAACACAAAAAAACATTCCCGGAGGCCTAATTACAAACACACCACACCAACAGAGGCCTCCAAAGCAGACACCCAACAAACAACCTCCAAACATAGCACATGCAACACATAGTACACAAAGCTGGTGTGCCAAACAGTCACAGGCCAGAAGGAGAAACAACATGCCTGATACAGTTGTAATAGGTGACTCCATAGTAGAACACTGCTGCCCCCACACCAGACTGAACAAGGAAAGGGTACAGTAAGCTGCCTGTAGGCTGCCACAATACCCAATAACACAAAGGGTCACCCCAAAAAGTAGAAATATGATGCAGCATAGTCCATGCTGGTGTGAATGACCAGATGTACCCCCCTGGACTAATGAAAAGAGACATAGATGAGCTCCCGATTATGTAGTCCAGGCCGGTATGACACTGACCTTTGAGCATCCTACCCTCACCAAGAATGATGCCACAGTACAAACAGAATGATCAGTTTAACAAGTGGCACAATTACTGGTGTCATTCCAAGGGGACCCAATGTCTGCTTTGGGATGTCATGCTTGACAACCCAAAGCTTTCCAGGGATGGCTTGCACCTGTTCCCCGGGGTTTCTGGATATTGGAAAAGGGCCCTTTGCCACCTCCATAGAGCCTTTGTAGGCAAGGCTGAAAAGACTAACCCACCACCCTAAAAACATAAGTGGAAAGAAACATAAGGGTAATGCTGACCAATGCCAGATGTGTAAACCCAATATGCATGCCCCCGAGGCCACCCCCAGTATGGAGAACTTTGATGTCTGTGCAGTGACAGAAACCTGCTGCAACCCTTTACAGCACACCAGCACTACCAGGTTATACCACATATCATGTTATGGCCCCAAAACCTGGAACAAAACATAAAAGCAAGGTGAGTATCCATATTCAGCACAGACACCCATACGTCCAGGTAACTGACAATGCACAAGGCATTGGAGTCCACCCATGTGCAACTAACGTAGGCAAACTGCTGTACAGTCTGTAGCATGCTACAGACCACACTCTCACACACAGGAACCCCACCCGGGTCCTGAAGACACTGGACAGTATGAATGTCCCACCAAATACCAAACAAGGTACTCACAAATTACCACATAGGTGGTAAACCATTATGTAGGGGGTAATCAGGGACCAGGGACACAAGTGGACAGTAACCTTTTTGTGACACTCACATTGCCAATGTGGCTAGGAAGCTGTCTATATTGGACCCCTATCATGAAAGGATTCACATCTCAAACAGAGGTCATTGTCCCCCTATACTGTTCTCTTATCAGACCCATAATCTAGTACAATGCCTCATTGGGATGTACCTTACCTGACACCTGCAGCAGTTAAAAAGACCTCAAAGGTACCTCCCCAAGAGGATAAAGGGTCTCAAATATATGTCATATGCTGCCTGGTGTAGACCCCCAGCTGAATGCAGTCACATACTGCCTAACAGAGGCATTGTATGCTGTTGTACAAGGCCATGTCCAACACAGGAGTAATGGACATGCTCCACCCCAGAAAACTCAAAGCCATGGAGGGGAGAGATGTCAACCTCAACACATAATGAAATAGGATGTGCTGGAGGGACAGATACATAACCCAGAGGCCCCCCACCCCAAAACGGGAACCCCAAATCCATGTTAGGCAGACCCCCTCACTGACCCCCCTTCAACAGGAATTTGCCAAGTGGATGGATGATCGGGGTACACTGGGGTCTTCACTGTGTCACCCAGACAGAGGCACAGTAAAGAAATATAAATGGCCATAATATTCACATAGCAAGGGGAAGCACACACACTCTGGCTGGCAAAAATGCCCTAGGGTGGATAGCCTAGTATGAACCCATGAACCTATGAAGATACAAATTGTACAGGACACTAAGGATAATCCCAAGCCTTCCCCCTGATGGTAGGAACCTGTTGGGAATTCACAGATATGCTCTGAATCAAAAAATATTACAAACAACATCCCAAAACACACAAAATATTGCCAACATACATCCTGACAGGTGAGTGCAACCCCCCCACACCTAACAGAATGCAAAATATCTATCCCAGCAGACTGCTGGCCCCCTGACATTGCAGATGCTGAGGTAACAGCCAGCATCTACAAAGCAAAACACACAGCAGCAATGGTATGAGATGGTGTCCTGGGCTGAGTCCAACATGGACTCCAAAAAGAATGGAATGCCAAATCCCCTACTGCTCAATGTCAGCCTTACCACAGGATATGTACCCAAAGAGCAGTGTACAACAACAGTGGTCCTTCTCAACAAAGGTGTTGCCTGAATGGATACTGAAAACTACCACCCCAGAATCCTGCACAGCTATGAAAAGGATCAGCATGTACCGCAGACATAAAGATATTGGGGGCCTACTGACACCAGACCCTACCCAGTGTGGCTTTCTTAAGTGCAGATCCTGCCCCTAAACATGTTTGACTCATTTGAAACAGTCATTAAGGTCATTGATGAGGGCAATGTGGTCCACACAGCGTAGCTGGACCTTGCAAAGGCTTCTATACAATACCCTATGTGTTCATTATAGATAAGCTCACCAGCTTAAATATAAACCCTATGTCAGTAGGGGGGTTGAAAACCAGACCAAGGACAGAACTGACATGGTCAGACATGCTGCAGCCATGTCAGACTACAAACCAGATATAACTGGCATCCCACAAGGCTTGGTCCTGGGACCTCCCTTTTGGTATATATGTCCCATAGGTACGGGCCCAAAATGGAAGGACTTTTCTGAACATGTTTGCAGAGGACTCAAACTCCCCACCATATCTGACCCTCCAGCTGAACAAGCATCCCAAAAAAGGGCCACATAGAAACAGACAACTGGTGCCATAGCCATGTCAGCAAGCTAACGGCAGAAAAGTGTATAGTGGACCCCGTGGATATACAGTAAGTGCCCCCAATTACCACATAGGTGTTAACCCATTAGTACTTAACATGTAATGAGGACCTGGGGACACAAGGTGATAGATATCCTGCATTGGACAAACATGTGGCTGTAGTGTTTACAGAAACATACCATATACCCACCTAATCATGAAGGTTGTCAGATCTAGATAAGGGAGGTCATTGGGCTCTGCAGTCATCCTTCATCAGGACAATTGACTACAATACCCCCTGTGGGATGTACCTCAGCAGACACCTCCATCAACTGTAAAGTCCCCAACAGTCCCCACCGGGAGTATCAAAGAGCTTGAACAGATGCCATGTGTTGCCTGATTAAACAAACTGCAGCTACATACTCCCCACCCAGGGGCCTGTGCCTGATGAAAAAACCATGTCCGCTGGAATCAATAAACATGCTGCACCTTGTACAATCTGAATGGCAGTGAGCTATGCACATGAAGACCTGAACCCCAGCACTGACATACATAGGACAAGCGTACCATGATCCATAACACAGAAGCCACCCCCACTCATGAGAAAACTCCCAGTACAGGTATCCATAGAGTCCCCCATCCTCCTCAAGGGGAAATTTTTGGGGGATGGGAGATGGTAGGTTTACCCTGGGTATCACTGTTATGTCACAGGTAGACAAGCAAGTATCAACCATACATTGTCAGGCAAACTCCACAAAATGTGTGTGAAGGACAAAACACTCCAATGCATTAGAAATGGCCTAGGGCACATGTAGTTTTTCCCAAATGTAACCATGTTGGGGAATAATAAAATGTTGGACAAGCCGGTTTAAGTATTTCTACGAACATAATCAACATGGTCAGATGTGACAACTGGCCCCTAACCGGCGTTTCCCTTGGAAAAAAGCAGTGAAGGGACTAAACCCAGGAACCCACCACATAAAGTATAAAAGTACACTTTTAACAAGTGTTAGGTCATATAAAAGGGATGTTACAACTTATAAAGCCCCATGCAAAACCCCTGCAGGAAGTTAACCCCTGGTGCACACAAAAACAGTTGGCAGTAACACACAAATGAAACAAACCAACCAAACAGAATTTTGGGAATTTCACACTATCCACAAATGTGGTCTGCAATTCAACATATAAAGCTAACTGGGCATGCTCACACACAAAAATGGCATTGCAAAACATAGGGGGAAGGTAACTGGGCTGTAAACTTGGGCCAAATCTCAGTTTGCATTCCAAAAACGGGTTTTTTGTTTTATTCCAGGAAAACCCATTAAGCAATCTGCCCAGTGCAACAGTTAAATGACTCAAGCATTGATTGTGGACCCCTCCCAATGAAACACCCACAGATCACTTTTCTAAAAGGGGGAATGTAGGAAATAAAGACCGAAAAGTTTTCCCAAATAATGGCTTTGCAATTAAACATATGGGTGTGATCAAACTAGGTGTTTGTGGGTGCAGCTTGAGAGTCTTTTGGGCCTCCCACAGGATGAAATTCCCCTAAACACTGATGATGTCAGCCCCCTATAAGTACAGCAGGAAAAGGGGAAACCTCCCAGTAATGAATGGTTTTTAAGCCCTCTCAAGTGTCATAACATAGTTAGGTAGGGTTTGAATCCTGCAAATGCCAGTGTGTGTGGGATGGGGTTGGTGTGTGTGCAAGTTGGGGAAATGCCCCTTTGGCAACGGGAAACACACTACAGGATGCACATTCCCTTTCTAAACACGATGATGTCAGCATATAAGTAAAGGAAAAGAAACCTCCCAGTAATGAAAAGCTCCTTGTCCTCTAAGTGTCAAACATAGTTAGGTAGGGTTTGAATCCTGCAAAGGGTGTGTGTTTGGATGGGGGTGTGTGGCAATGTGTGAGGAAATGTCCCTTTGGCAACTGGAAACACACAAGGATAAATTCCCCCTTTCTAAACACTGATGATGTCAGACCCTATAAGTACAGCAGGGAAAAACCCCCCAGTAATGCAATAGCGCCTGCTAAGGGTTCCCAGTGTCATAACATAGTTAGGTAGGGTTTGAATCCTGCAAATGGCAAGTGTTTGGGAGGGGGTTGTGTGTGAAATTTTGGTAAATGTCCCTTTGGCAACTAGGAAAACCCCTACAGGATGCACATTCCTTTCTAAACACTGATGATGTCAGACCCTAAAGTACAGCAGGAGAAAGGAAACAAATGGATCCCTTGTAATGGTCCGTCCCCAATTCCCTTCCCTTTAGGGGTTTTGGTTGCAAATGGAAAAAAGGGTGTGTTTGGAAGGGGTTTTGGGGTTGTGTGTGTTTTAAAGTTTTGGCAATTTGGGCCATCGGGTGCTTCCCCCGGTGTTTTTTCCACACCCAGGGCACCTGATTTGCAGGTAGGTTACATCAATGGTTTTAGTCCTGTAGTTTTTCCCAGAAGGTTAGGGTTTGGGGTTGGATGTTTGGTAGGGCCACTCAAATTTTTTGGGGTAAAGGGTTGGGGTTACATTGGCAGGGGAAATTATGAACATTTTAAAAGGGTGATGCAACTGATTTAAAGACAATTTTGGACCCAGGGTTCCCATAGCCAAGGAAAAAGGGTCATTTCAATTTCCGGGTTTTGTGGGGGTCCCAAAATGGGGTTTTTTTTTTTTCCATGTTTTAGGGTTTGTCCTGAACATGCACAAATGATGGGTCATAAACACCTTTTTTAAAAAATTAAATTTTGAAAGGAGGGGGGTGGGGCCCTTGGTTTTAAAATCTTCCCTCAGCATGTCCTATTTTTTTATGGGGTTAACCTTAATTTGTGGGTTTTGGGTATTCTCTGAAGGGGAAACCTTTGACGGATACATCAGGCACAGACCCCCTCTAAACGGGGGTATGCCACTAAAACTTTTTTTAAGGTCAGCATACATCTTTTTGGGCCTTTGATCCCTTGGTGAGGTACGGTCTTTAGTTCTGCACGGGTGGTACACCCCAACGGGGTTTGTAAATTACCTATGAGGGTGAGAAAAGGGGCCATTTTCCCCCCGATCTAGTTGAACCCCTTCATGAGGGGGTGGCCTATAAAATGTCCAACCTTTTGGGTTTTGTCAAATGAGATTCTACAACGGCCCCCAGGTCCCTAATTACTTCATTAATGGATTACCCCCATGTGGTACTTTGGGCATTTTTTTTGCCAAAGGGATGACAACCTTTTGCATTAGCGGGCCCATGGCTCGGGCACAAGTTGTCTGTTTCTATGAGGCCCGGGGGATGCTTGTGTGGTGGAGGTGTTAGGGCCCAGTTTGCAGTCATCTGCATATTTGGTCAGCCACAGTCCTTCCTGTTGGCCTGTACCCCCAAAAAAACCAAAAAAGAGGGTAGGACTGAGCCTTGTGGGACACCACTGAACGGGTTTTGGGTCTGGCATGGCTAGCAATTCTAACCATGGGGGTTCTGTCCTTGAGCCAGTGTCAATCCATCTAGTGACATGGGGCTTATTTTTGCTGGTAAATTTCTAGAATGCCGGTTATTGTTCCAGGCCCAGGTAGGCTGTGTGGAACCTTCCCTGAAATCCTTGGTGACTTTTTCAAAGAAATCAACCAGGTTTGAGGGCAGGATCTGCCCAACAAACCAAACGGGGTATGATCCAGTGTCTTGGTCCCCAATATCTTTTTAGTCCATGATGATCCTTTCCATGCCTGCAGACCGCTAGGGGGCATAATAGTGTAGGACCTTGAGGCACCACCTTTCTGTAGAGGGGCCCCTGTTTGCAAAGCCCCTCTTTGGCCACATATCCTGTAGTAAAGGGTATTGAACAGTAGTTTTTTTGGTTGTAGCCCCTTTTTGGAGTTCATGGGACACAAACACTGTCTGGTCCCATTGATGCAGTGTGTATTGCTTTTGGGGGGGGATTTTCCTGAGCATCTGAGATGTCAGCAGCATTTCTGGGATACATATTTTCCCTTTTGTGGGGAAATTTGTGAACCTGTCAGCTAGAATGTTGGCAATGTCTGTGGGTTTGGTGTTTTATTGACATTTTTACTACCTCTGAGCATACTGGGTAACCCCAGGTTCCAAAATAACTGAAGAAAACCTTGTGATTATCCAGTGTCCTGTGAATGTCTCAAAGCTGGCCTTAGACAACATGAGGGCCCGTGTTATTTTCAATATGATCAGTGATGCCTTCCCTGGGTTTTTCTGTATCAAGTAGCTTCCTCCCTATTGTAGTTTGTTTAGGTTGGGGGGTCAACCAGACAAAAGGTGTCCTGTTTAAAGGGGTTGGGTTTTTTTTTTTTTTTGGGGTTTACTTGGGTTTTTTCATTGAGGTTCCCTAGAAATTTTGTTTAATAGGGGGAAACCTTTTGGTCTGGCTAGTCCCCAGGGGCACAAGGCCCCTTTTTTGGGGGAAAAATTTTTTGATTTGCCTTTTTTTAAGAATTTTCCTGGGTGTTGGGCAGGGGTTTTTTTGGGGGGGGGTGAAAAAAGGGTTTAGCCCTTTCACTTTCCAGGAGGATCACTTTTTGGTCTTGGGCAAATAAGGAGTCCCCATTGTTGGTGGGTATCGTGCGTGTTTCCCCCCTGGGGGTGGTACTTTTTAAAACAAAATTTCCCCCCATTTTTAATTCTGGGGGAAAAAATTTGGGCCTGGGTGTTGAGCCCCAAAGGCATTTTTCTCCAGTTTGTTTGGAGTTGGCGTTACCCAAATAAATGGGGGTTTTAGAGCCCTTTCCCAAATTTTCCCCCCAGGGGGAGGGGCAAGTCCCCCGTGGGAAAAGGGGGGAACAGGATAAATTTTGGAGGGTTCCTTGTTGTTCACATATAGTCTCTGGAAAAAGCCGGTGCTTTTGCCAAACAAACCCCGGAAAAGGGTGATTTTTTGGAAAGGGAAAAATAATAACTTCCCTTCCCAAATTGTCATCATTCGGGGGAAACAGGGAATTGAGAAACGTAAATGCGGGTGCTTAGCCTTTTAAAAAAACCAAAGGCCCCTTCCTGGGAAAATGCAAATATCAGGCCATGTAAGGGGGTTTAAAATCAGATCCCAAACTCGGCCCTGTACAACCTTAGGTTCTCTGGTGGGAAACCCCTTTTAATGGTTTGTCAAAAAAATTTAGCCTTCCTATGGCCAAAATGGGTAGCAGGCCTGCCAAACCCCAACCCTGAAGGGGCCTCCCTTGTGAAAGGGGGTTCCAGAGGATGAATGTGAGGGTGTATGCCCCGTGTTTTACCCGTGGGTATACTGCCACTACAAATCCCAAAATCATTTCAATGTGCAAAAGGCGTTTTCATGACAGCAAACATTACCATCCCCGTCAAGTTTAGCCCTTTTGGGCATTTTCCCAATAGAACATGCAGATGTCACTAGGATTCCAAGAAACTCTGTAACATGCATCAGGTGGGATATACCCCCAAAATTAAACAACAAAGTACATTTTAACACTATGTAGTCCCCCCTTTTACAACAAACCTGTACCTCCGAGTTACAGATTGCAAGGGGGACATTTCATAATCACAGGGGGGAATTTGGTAGGGTCACCCGAACCCCCAAGAATGTATGTGGTTGGGGGGAAAAATAATGGGGAAAGGACATTTTGCCATCTGCCCCGTTTGTCAATTTCAGGGATGGGGCCATTCCCCCTCATGGTCCATAATGGTGTTTTGGCGCCACAAAGTATCCCTGACATGTTTGGGGACCTCCTTCCTTTCAGGGGGTTAAGTTGGTGTGGGCTGTCTAAAACATGTTTTTTGGAAAAATTTTGGGCCCGGCCCGGCCAGGGGGCTCCTGGGGGGTGGCCCGACCCCGTTTTGGGGTGTCTGGCACTATCACCCCCTTTTTAAAACACCGCCCGCGTCGTTTTGGGGAATGCCACGCAGTAAACCCCCCATGCCCCCCTTATACATTATTTAACCTTAAATTTTCCCCCCTTGTTTTGACTCTGTTGGGGGCACCCTTACCAAACCCGTATGGGGGCCACATGTTCAGTTAACCCTTTGGGTACCTTCCATGGGTGTAGAACCCAAAAATACATTTTAAAACCCTTACTGCAAGGGCACGGGTTCCCCCAAACCCCACACGTCTGTTTACCATTACCATCCCATCTTGTGTACTGTGCCCCAGAACCCCTTACCTGGGAATGCCCCCTGATTTTTACCAGGGAATTTGCAAAAGGGGTTTTGGGAATTTCACATTGAGGGGGTTTAACTTGGTAAAGGCTGAAAAAAGGCCCCATACCCCGGATTAAAAATGTATATTTGTAAGGCACCGTTCAGGTTTTTGGGCAAGGAGCCCCGTGTGGGGGGAAACAGGCCAGTTTAAACCCTTTTTATGCACACATCCCCCCTCCCTGGCTGCCATCCCCGGGTGTGGCACACGCTACCTGCCACATACGATCCGGCCGTTTCCCAATTTTCCCTTCAGGGTGTACCCAAAACACCAAAACCCCTGATGCATCAAAAGCCCAAAGGGTTTTTTTACTACAAGACTTTCGGTAGAATCACCTCCCGCTGGAAGGCGCATTGCTGTTACACCCCGGGGAGGGACCTGCAGAATGAGAAACTAATGTCAGTGGGCACAACTGTGCCATTGTTTGAGTAGATACAGGTCAGTAGTACAACGGGCCTTTCCCCGGGTCAGCTGCTAATATTGAGGATATCACACTTTTCAATTAAATACTATGATGACAGCTACAAACCAAGGAGACACCACACACATGCATTAACAACCAGTGTACCCAACAGTCAACTATACATATGGCATATTACCTGCACGCTCATGTTTTTGCCTGTTGGCTCCCCCGCCTCCATCATAATGCATGTCTGCTGCTGGTTGTTGCTGGGCTGGAGCCACAAAACTCATGAGTAGTCCCTCCAGTCTGGTGAGTGGGGATGTGTAGCCACCCCACCACCCCGTGGCAACCTGTTGCCTGTGGATATCCGGGGGAGAGCTGGGCGGACATTTCTGATTAAATCACTGCAGTGATGTCGTACCTGCTCATATGTCCTATTATGCGTCCATGTCATTTACCCCGGACCCGGTCTTGCCACAGTGCAGTCTCCTGCTGATTCTGGCTGGTGCGGAAAAAAGTAATTCCCACCAGGCTCTGGTGTATCTCCTCATCCTCAGCTTTAGTAAACGGATTTTGAGCCATGTACCTGAAAAGAAAATAACCTGATATCAGCAATATATGTCAGCAGAATTTGGCACACATACTACACATGCTACCACTGTTATGATACAAAATCACATATATAGCATCTGTCTGTCTATTGGTGGATACACATGAAAAGGCCAGGGATCAGTGCTCAGCCAGCAACTGTGCAACATACCTGGGACATCCATAACATACTACCAAACCCCAGCAGTCAGAACACTGAAAGGGCCCGAGCACCTCCTCACTCTGGGGTTTGTATCTAGGTACTGTATGGTACATCAACTACTGTGACTGACCACACTAATTTCCCTGGGTATACATATCCCACCTCCCCCCCACCAAAAGACTATAGTGAATAACATTCAGATGCAAACTTTACACTTTGTAACTGACATGGTATCCTTTCAGCCCACTGGGCCAGTGGAAGACACAACCCACAATGCTGACCCCCACAAATGCTTTCTGGGCATCTCCGAAAGCATGGATCATGCAATCCCATATATGACCAAGAACCCCCACAAAGGGCAGCATCCTGTCTGGTGGACCCCAGCCATAGACAGATTGTATTAAAAGATGGAAGCTACTGCAAGACGAGCATAATTCCATAAAGGGAAGGCATGTCTGGGCACTAGTATCTATTTTCTCATACAAACATCCAGGGGAACTTTGAGAGGGAAATCAAAAGGGCACTACAGATAACCAGAAGGCCTTCTTCAGTTATTTAGCAACCTGGTCAGAATCCCCCCTCTATGCTCATAGTTAGTACACAACAACAAATATTTCACTGAACCACAGATATTGACAACATTGTGGCAGACAGGTTCAGTGCATGTCACCCCCCCCCAAAAAAAGACATATTATCCCAGCTGACTGTAACCTCCCTGTCATCACAGATGCCCGGTGGGGCCCCCAGGAAAGCAGAATACACAACATGACTGGGACCTGATGGTATCCCGTTGCATGCTACATGAACTCCAGGAGCTAAACACACATATAGAAGTGCTATGTAACACTAGCCTGACTACAGGATATGTACCTGTACACTGGCACAGCAGCAGTGGTTCCACTCCAAAGGAGGCACCTCAACATACCAATACAATACAACACAATACAATACATTACAATACAATACTATACAATATGCTATTGCCCCCGGGACTACAGCAGCATACTTTTCTGCTTCCCTGACCATTGTGACACATGTGGTGTGATGGTACCTGCTGCTCTCACACAGTTACACAGGGGGACTCATATGGCATATTACCTATCTGACTAACATTCAGCATATGTGTGACATGTACTCATGGGGAGTCTTGCTTCAAAACTGTGTGGGTTTTTTGCAGGGTATGTCTTATCTGTGGGTAGGAACCTTACCTCCCATGTCTCTATTGCAGTGGCATGGGCACACAGCAGTCATTTAGGTTGTGAAAGGTGTGAGGTGTTACTATGGTTGTTGGACATCTGTCATTTTGACAATGTAAATCCAGGAGTGGGAACCTCTATGTGGGTAGTATGTGTGTACTCTGTGGTGTTGTCAGTCACTGTGCATTGGTAATGAGTGCATTGTCACAGTGTTGTACATGTCACTGTGTCCTTCTCCATATCTGTAGCTGTCATGTGAGGTACAAACCCTGGGCCCCTTATGTGGTGTGGGGGGCACTGCCCCTGTCCATAGCTGACACACCATGTCTGCTGACACATACCATGTGCAGGTATTCCCGGAATAGTGTGCCCTGTGAATATCATTGGGGGGCTATTGTACACATTTATGACCCTGTTCATGACACATGCAGTGGTGGGGAGCCAATCACATATCTGGTGGTTACTGGTGTAGGTGATTTGAAATGGGGTATTTCTCAGTTTTTACACTGGTGTTCACTCCATGCCTTTTCACCAGGCACCTGTTGCAATACATCTGTACACATGTGCCTCACTCAGAATATATATACATCTCTCTCTCTCTCTCTCTATATATATATATATATATATATATATATATATATATATATATATATATATATATATATTTTATATTATATTATATATTATATATTTATTTTTATATATTATATATATATTATATATGTATATAATATTTTATGTATATCTATATGTCTGTATACATATACAAAATATATATTATTTTAAAATTGCATAGATATGGAGGGGGGAGAGTGACAGATGGGGCAGTTTATTTCCCTAAGTCATATTTTCAATAGTTTCATGATATATTATATGTATCTACATATTTTACGTTGTGTGTATTTCAAAAATATGTTTTACATATTCTATTATTACATCTGTTTTTATTCCTAATCTCTCCTATGTATGTTTCAAATTATATATTTTATTTTTAATATATAATATATAAATTAAAGATCCATATGTAGACATATATAACAGTTTTCAATTGTATAAACATAAATTGCTAAAAATAATAATGTAAACCTATTTGTACTTCACTACAACCTTCAACCTAAATTATATGGACATAGATGTTCCATTTATTACAGCCTTATGTATTCTTATTCCCCCGTTTTTCACATCTTCATTCTTGGTCGCCAATGCACATTGGGGGTTCACAGTTTGTTTTGTTTATTTCTTCCTGTTTTGTCCCTCTTTTTTCCTCTTTTTCCTCTCTCCCTTCCGTTTCACTTTCTGGGTTTCTGAAAGTTTTGTTTGTGTCGTTTAATTTCTTTTTCTTGTCTCTGCTGTTCCCTTCTTTCTCCCTTGTCTGTTCTCACTTTTCAGGGTGCAAAAAAGTATTGAGTGGCGGGAGTCAGATTTTTGAGGACTGCTATGCCTGTGATGGCCCCTTTAAAGTTGGATTTCTAATTTCAGCCGTTTGAGATTCATTCTCATTATTTCAGCTGTATAAAAGGTATGTAGAATACCCCTTTAATTTTAAGGGGGGCCATGCTGGTTTCTTGGCAATTTTTGGTTAAAGGGTTTATTCCTCTATTTCCGCTGTGTTGTGTTAACTTTCCATTTCCTGTACTAACTTGGAATGCCCTAAACTCTATTTTTGGTGTGGTTTGGCTTTCCTTCACTTTGTTGATTTGTTTCTAGGCTTCAATATTTGCCCTTTACAGTCACTACTTGTATGCCCGCAGTTTGACTGTGGTGCTGCTTGGTTTCCATTTTCCTGCATTCAATTTGGTGCTTCTTTCGCTATGTTACCATGCATGTGGGCCCCTTTGGGTTGTTTTTTAAAAATCTGTGGGGCCCCGAACTCTCATGTTGTTTCGCCCCTAATTAATATGTGGGTAACCCATTAAATTTCGGTTGCCATTTGCTTTTTGGCATATTATTCACACTTTTTCTGCCATCAATGGTCATATTTTTGGACCCATAGTTCCCGCTGTTAACACCTTTCTGTTGTTTTTACATTTAATGGGTCTGTGGGGCCCCCTTCTCACATTTTATTCTTTGGTGGTGTGTTCTTTTAAAAATTTTGAGGTTGCCCCAAATTTCTGCCTATATTTTGGCTACTCATGACATTTTTCTGGGAAATCACTCTGGGCCAATCAGAATAAATGACAAACATTCAAGTTTCAACTTCATACCCCTTCCCCATCCCACAAAATCAGACCTGTTCTTTAACGTCTGGTTTGTTGTAACATTATTTTAAGGTCCCCGGTTTTTGGCCTTTTTCCCCCTATTTTATTCTTGGCCGGATTGTTCCTGTAAGATTTGGGTAGGGATGTTTTGCGGGGTATGGTTTTGGGTTCAAATCTCGGACATTTTACCCCGCTAAACTGCTCTTTTTGCACACACTACTTTATGGAAATCCCCAAATTTTGAAGTAATTTTAAATGACATGTTTGTGTATAACCCATATTCCCTTTCTTCATTTCCACATTCATATTTTATTTTGACAATTTCTTGTAAACACAAAACTTGTGGGAACATGAATATGTTTCCAAGGGCCGGGTTATGCCATGGGATTTTATTTTTTTGGACAAGGCCTTTTTAATAAAGTGTAAGGCATTTAAGAGTTTAACTGGGGAGTGGTTTTGGGGGTCACGCAGCACCCTTTAGCTGCACAACCCCGTTAACCGCTTAAACGTGGGACTCTTACACCCCGCATTTTCTTTGAAAGTGTGGGGGCGGAAAAAGGGGAAAAGGGGTCCAAAGAGGGTAAGCGTAGGGAAACAAGTTGGGGTTTTGCAAGGGATGTAGGTGGCCCTAGCTGCCCATTTCCATGCAAAAGCTGTGATATGTTTGAATTTGGGGTCATTTGAATTCCCCCCTGAAAGGGGTAAAACAACAATAATACTTGTTGTACAGCCAATTTTAAATTGTATTTCCATTCCACAAATTTCAATGGGCAGCTAATGGGGGGTAATTTTTTTGGGGTACAAGTCCCTTTTTTTCAGGTAGGTGGATGTATGAAGGATGATAGCTGGGGGGGGGATTTAGGCAACAGACAAGCAAACAACCATCGGGGGTGATAATGTGGGGGGTTAAAAAAGGGGGGGTTTTGGATATAACCCATACCCAAATGGCAACATGGAAAGATATCCCCACCCATCAGTTCCATGTTCCCTTTACTGGGGGGGGGTTGTACCAAACATTTTTGACCCCCTTTTAACTGGCGGGGGCAAAAACAATCCCATCTCCCCACACATATGCTAGGAGGGGGAGTTGGTTTTCCCGCCAACTTGCAAGGGGCGGGCCCCATCCCCTGACCCCCCAGGTGGCACAGGGCCACAGGGGGTCCAAATGGGGGCTATCCCTGACTCGCCCGCTAAGGGTTCCGTGGAACCCCCCCCTTCCTTGTTTTCATTATTCATGACATTTGGGTTATAAAATTACCATTACAATTTTTCAGCATCATTGTATTCCCCTTTCCAAAAAAATATTCACACCCTTGAAAAGCTAACCTGCATAATTTCAGCTCCAGTCCAAAACAGGGGGATTATCAACAGGCCCTCAGGGTTTTGGGTGATGAACACAATGATCAAGGACTGCAAAATTTATGACCCAACAGGACAAATGCCCTTTTTGTATTTCCCTACCAATTTCTAAGGTTATAGTGGTTATAGGGTGGGGTGAAGAAAATATTATTTCCCTTCAAACCAAATTTAAGCTGTAATTTTAATAGTACAATATAATAACAATATTTCTAAATACATTTTAATGTAACTACTTTATTTGGGATGGCTTTCGCTCATCAAATCATTTTTTGTTTTCTCTTCAATTTTGGGTTTGTTCAGCTCACATCCTGAATTTGCTTTAATCATAGCAACGTAGTTTGTATTTCAAAAATCTCTATCTCATATTGGACTGGAGCCAACCAGATTTTGGGGTACACATTTGCTCAGCAACACTTTAACACATTTTGTTTGGTTTTATTTACATTTTTTATTTGTATCGCTATCTTTATTGGGGTTTTACTACTTTATTGGTGGATTCAAAAATCTTTTCCCCCTCCACTTTTTTCATTTTATATTAAATTTCTTATTCTAGGCTTTTTGCATGTTTTACCTGATTTTTCAATCCTTTCCACAGCCACTTCTTATTTTAGATTTCAACAGGGATTTTTAACAGTTTTGTCACTTCTGCGCTGTACTTTTCGCCTGCTGCAGGTTTTACTATTTTATTACAGGTGGGGGGCATTTCAGCTTTAACATTTTCATTTTTCTGTTTAACAGCTGCAACACATTTGTAACAAGCTACGCAAACACTTTTAACTGTTACTTGCACATTTTTTTTGTGTACCTCACTTTTTCTAACTTCATACTTTTAATTTTTTAAGTTACTGGGGGGATTCTGATGCCTGGTGGGGGCCCGACCATGCCTGGGTCTTTTGGGAACACACCTGCGCTGTAATATAAATGAAGTAATATTTGGAAACACATCCATAAACACTAATTTAATTTAAACATAATTAAATTCTTCTAGTGTGGGGGATTGGGTTTGGGGCCCCTCCTGGATCCGGTTATTGGCCTTTCTCTTCGGTCCGCAGGGGGGACGGACCGCCCCAGTCCCTTGGAACCTGTGGCCTGGTGGATTAGCCCCCTCCCAGTCAGCCCCTTGCTCCCCACGGACCTCCCTGAGAGTTCCTCAGGGGCTGGACCGCCATGTATTGGGCTCCTCCAAAAACCCCTTCTCAGAATACCCCCCCTAACCTAATTCTGGTCAATATTTCAAAGATGCATTTTGGGGAAATTTTTTTTTTTTTTTTTTTTTTTTTTTTTTTTTTTATTAAAATTTTTTTTTTTTTTTTTTTTTTTTTTTTTTTTTTTGTTGTTTTTGTGGTGTTTTTTTTTTTTTTTTGTTTTTTTTTTTTTTTTGTTTTTTTTTTTTTTTTTTTGTTTTTTTGTGTTTTTTTTTTTTTTTTTTTTTTTTTTTTTTTTTTTTTTTTTTTTTTTTTTTTTTTTTTATTTGGGGGGGGGGGGGGGGGGGGGGGGGGCAGTGGGGGGGGGGGGGGGGGGGGGGGGGGGGGGGGGGGGGAGGGGGGGGGGGGGGGGGGGGGGGGGGGGGGGGGGGGGGGGGGGGGGGGGGGTTTTTTTTTTTCCTTTTTCCCTTTCACTTTTTTTTTGTGTTTTAGGGCCCCCGCACAGGGTTTTTTAATAACCCAAAAAAACCCTGTTTTTACCCCTTTTTCCTTTTGGGTTTTTATTTTCCCCCAAAAAATTTTTTTTTCCCTTTAAAATTTTTTAACTGTGTTCAAAATTTTTTTTTGTTTTTTTATCAAATTTTTTTTATGCAGAGCATGCTGACATCACTCCGTTTAACTGCAGCCTCCGTGTAAGAGTTATAACTCTTACACGGAGGCTTTGTGAATCCTGCCCTATGTTTTTTATTGATCTGTTTCCTCTTCAATACTCTTCTAACAGTGATAGCTGTCTTAATAGCTTTATAGTTTTCTTTAGTCAATACTTTCATGATGGCATTCGATTGCTCCCCTTCCTTTCCCTCACTACCCTGTGTTTAGCTGCACAGTAATACATCCTGTTTACTTCTGTTGTATCGCATGTCCTAATTACTGTGTTCATTTGTTTTATCAAATTTCTGACTTTCTGGGTTTTGTTGACCTTCTGCAGTCTTTCTTTCATTGATCTTTATATTAAATCAAGCAACTCTTCTCTTAGCTCATTTTCATCTAAACTAAGGCCGCTTTGTTTTCCATTCCTGCAGGCATTCTATAGAAAGTTCTATACCATTTTCCTGTGACACATTCTTTTCAGTTTCATCCTGTGCCATCCGTTGCTCTGTCATATGGGAACTCACTGACCTATCATTCCTCAACTTTGACTGCATTAGAGTTTCCACAGTTTCCTGTTCCTTCCCTTGCTGTCCAGTTTCAAGTGAATGTTTACACTGGTTTCCAGTGGAAGGTTCCAAAATATCTTCATATGGCACCTGATCAATTCCTTCCAGGTCCACTGGTTTCCCCTTAATTTGGATGTCCATTGCTCTATCCTGCTGTGGTGCTTTCTGAAATAGATTTTCTACACTTAATCCTTCAGTTCATAGGTACTCCATAACCTAAGTTTCTATTTCTTTAACTTCATTACTAATCTCTCTTTCTACTTTTCCTCTTTGTCTTAGTTTTTGTATCGTAAAGTTTTCCATGTCAAGATTCCTTTGCCTGTATTTCTCTTCAAATATCTTTTGGTGCTGCTCTTTTTTGTATTGATTAGTTTTACTTTCTCCTTTGCATAGATATTACCCCATTTTAAATCTTTTTTTTCCCATGTTCACATTTCTTCAGATGTCTCCGGATCTTCCTATTTTCTCCTTACTTTGGGAACTCATTCCCTCATGATGTGATGTAACCTGTGCAACCTCTCAACCTCTCAGAATAAGAAATCTGGATAAAGGCATGAATAAAAGTGGGACAAATGCCCAAAAATAAGGACAATTTTTAAATATTGTTATTACAAACTTTGAAAGTTGATAGAGTAACGGGTTTTGCGTTGGCATGCATTTTCTGAAGAGTATGAACTCTGAAACTGAAATGTCTGTCACTTATTTTCTAACTTCAGTCTTTAATGATTTGCCAGAAAAATGCAATTTCATGAAAAACTGATCAGAAATATGAGGCAAAAATCTGTACAGTTGAGAGTTAGACCTACACCAAATCCTTCATTTCGCAGGTGCTCCATAACTTCTTCTTTTTTTTTTTTTTACTTCTACTTTACTAATCTTCTTTTCTGCATTGTCCTATATGGATCCATTTATGTCCCCAAAATCTGGAAAAAAAATACATATCATTCTGCTCCATAAAGTTGGTACTTATACAGACATTAGTAATTACAGACCAATAGCTTTTGTATCCCCTTCTCTAAAACCTTAGAAAAATAACCACGCCTCAATATTTCAACCAAGGAAAAACTTCAAACCCAAATGCAAGATGGTTTTCAACTCTCCCATAGCACAAGTTCAGCTCTTACAGCTTTCACGGGTACAGTGAAATAAAGCCAGAGATAGGTCAAAGAACATGGCAGAGACAAGTTGACAGCTATCTGAACAAATAAAGAGAGAGTGGTCAACTTGTCTCTGCCATATTCATTGACCTATCAAAAGCCTTTGATACGGTCAGCCATACTAAAGCGTTAGAGCAAATGTCAGCCTTGGGTCTTAACACCAAGCACCCTAAACTGCCACTTCACTGATTTGGTTCAAGAGTTCTCACTGATAGATGCCAATCAGTGCTCTCCATTTTTCTCCCCATCAACACTGGTGTCTCACATGGATCGATCCTTGGTCCTCTCCTCTTAAATATCCTTAATTTTCTTCAACTACACACAACATGCTTCTCTCATACAATACACTGATGACTTAAACATACACACTTCAATAAAATTACAATAATTATCTTGTAATCAAGTAGTATGTCAAAATTCCCATTGTTCAATTAACTTGTAAAATTCTTTTTCTCATTAATTGGGGACTGTTATCAGATACTGTGATATACTGTAGCTAGTGAAAATGCAAGTCAATATTGCAATGGCAATATGGCTGGTACATTCATGCAAGTTGATTACATATGGATATTGTGAATAAATAGAGAAGAGCGTTCTTGTACTGCAGCAGGTCAGCTTTTATTTTCATCTGGTACTTTGGTGTGGTGGCAATTCCATTTTCTGATTCTCATTTCAAAATGTGTTATTAACTTTTTATCTTTGAATTGGCTGCTTAGTCAGATAAATGAATTTAGGCCAATACAGAATGTCATAGCTTGTTTGTTTATAGCTGATTCCAATACACAACTCCTGAGTCTTGTCACACTGTATCATAAAGTTGTGTAGAAACCAACATTGTCACCTTTGAATATAAAGCCTTTTATACAAGAAAGCTCATCACCTCATTTTAAAATCAGGATGCAGTAATTTGAAAATGTGTGGCACATAATTTGTGACTTTCAGAAGATTTGTATATCCACCCCCACCCCACCCCCGCCATTAAGGAAACCATAGTAAAATATTTCGCCAAAGCCAACTTCATGCTTCTTAAGACAGAAGTGGTGAACTTCATGACATCCATGCAGATAGACAATACAGTTACAACTGCTGAATCCTACACAAATGCACTTACACGAGTGCATGGATCATGCTATCCCAAACAAAACCAAGATGCTATCCTCCAAAAAAAGGAAGCCAATCTGGTGGTCCCCTGCCATAAACTGTACAACACAAGGAAGAAACTGTTGCAAAAGAGAGTAAAATCCCATGAGTGGAGGAGCTCCCTGGACAGCCTCCGTAAGAAGCGGAGATCCCTTATAAGATCCTCCAAAGCTAGCTATGAAAACAAACTCGCCACCAATTCCAAGGACAACCACAAAGCATTCTATAGCTATGTCAAGAATCTTGATGGCAACACCCAGATCTGCTCTGAGTTACAGCACAAAGGCAAGAAAATTACAGAACCAACTGATATTGTCAACATCCTGGCAGATGGGTTCAATGCTAACTTTACCCTCCCACCCCCTAAAGGGCCCATATCTATACAGGAAGAATGCAGAGTCCATGTAATCACAACTACGCAATTAAAAGCTGCACTCTCTAAAGCCAAAAACACAGCATCCATGGGACCTGACAACATCCCAGGCTGCGTCTTACATGAACTTCAGAACAAACTGGATCCCCACTTAAGCACCATGTTCAATAATAGCCTCTCATCAGGCTTTGTGCCCAGTGAATGGTGCACAGCAAACAGTTATCCCACTCCATAAAGGGGGAGCCACCACTGATACCGGGAACTATTGAGCTATTAGCCTGACGAGCCTGGTCTGCAAGGCCATGGAACGTATCATCATGGAACTTGTAAACAAAGACATTGGTAATCTCCAAACTCTGGATCCCACCCAGTTCGGGTTTGTGAAAGGCAGATCATGCCTCCTGAAACCTGATCGACTTCTTTGAGGCAGTCACCAAAGCCGTAGATGAGGGTAAGGTGGTTCACACAGCCTATCTTGACCTCGCCAAGGCTTTCAACAAAATCCCCCATTCTGGAATTATAGCTAAACTCAGTAAACTAGGTATAAATTCCTACGTCACAAGATGGGTTGCCAACTGGCTCACTGACAGAACCCACACTGTAAAAGTTGCAGACTCCAAATCTGACCTCAAAGCAGTGACAAGTGGAGTACCACAGGGTACTGTCCTGGGACCTCTCCTGTTTGGTATCTACTTCTCTGAAGTACAGGCTAACACAGAAGGCCTCTGGCTAATGAAGTTCACAGATGACTGCAAACTAGGAGCCATAGTAAAGTCCCCAAATGATGTGGACATCCTACAGAAGGGCCTCGCTGAGATAGATGTCTGGTGTCAGAGCCACGGCCTCAAGTTCAATGCCAAAAAGTGCAGTGTCATCCCCTTTGGTAAAAACTCTGTACCCATGAACTACCACATAGGCAGCAATCTACTTAACACCAAATGCATGATAAGAGACCTTGGGACCCAGGTGGACAGTAGTCTCTCCTTTGATAGTCACATTGCCACAGTAGTCAGGAAGTCCTTCTACATGGCACACCTAATCATAAAGGGTTCTCATCCAGGAAAAGAGGTCATTGTTCCCCTCTACTCTGCTCTCATTAGACCCATTATAGAGTATAACACCCCTTTTGGAATGTACCTCACAAGACATCTGCAGCAGCTGAAAAGGCCACAGAAGTACCTCACAAAGAGGATTACTGGCCTCAAACAAATGCCCTACACTGACCGCCTCAAAAAACTCCAGCTTTACTCCATAGCATATCGCCTACTCCAAGGTGATCTCTGCCTAACATATAAAGCTATGTCAAACCCAGAGCTGTTGGACATGCTACACCTAAAGAAATCCCAATCCCTCCAAGCTACACGGTCTAGGGACCTAAACACACACAATAAACAGGACATGCTGGAGGGATAGATTCCTGTCCCACAGACTTCCCATACTCTGGAACAGGCTACCCATCTATGTCAAGCAAAGTTCTTCATTAGCACTCTTCAAGAAAAATCTTGATGAGTGGATGGGAAATAGGAAATACACCCCTGGCATCACTTCTGTGTCTCTGCTCGACAGCGGCACAGGAAAATAACTTTTTTGGGTGGCATTAGCCAGGGAACCTTGTTGGCTATGCTTACATAGGCCCTTATGCCGATGGCCTAGTACCTACCTATGAACCTATGAAGGTGTAGTCTATATAAGCCAATATCTTCTGCAGAAGGTGTAGTCTATATAAGCCAATATCGTCTTCTGCAGACACCAGTACTCTGGTTGACAGTCATGATTACCTTTGAAGGATATAATACCTTATGAAGATTTGAATATATCTTGTATTCATTGTTGAAATCATGATCATAACTTGCAAAGTGAAATGTGCATTATTTAACAACTGGTACTGTGTAAATTTAATTAGCAAGTGCACTAGCCAGAGGAGAAGGGTCTATATGACAGTATTAAATAGACTAAATAGCGAATGCTATTTAGTCGATCTGATACTGTCGAAATGGCAAAATAGCGAAGTCAAGGAACATTCAGTGGGCCGTCTTCGGGATTTTGCCATTTCCTCCACTATGGTGCAATCTCGGAGTTGGTATATTTAAGTAGGGGGGTATGGGGTGCGAAGCCCCCCCCACTTAAATTTGTGTTTGTTTGTTTATTTTTTTTTTTTTACGTAGCAGCGAATTTTTTTCCCTGGGACAAAATTCGCTGTTCAATTTGTTCGATAGTTAGTTGTTTCGATATTATCGGTACGATGAAATAGCGTTCGCTATTTACATCGTACGATAATATGATATAGATGCGAGGAGAACACCTAACACTTTTATGAACCTCTAATTGAGAGACTGGAATTTTACAACCTTTAAACCATGTCGATACACCACAGCACAGAATGGGCAATTCATATTCTCTCCATGGCGTGTGACGCTGTTGGGTCATGAGGGTTTAGTATTAATCTACAAGACATAAAATGCATCTTCTCTGAGGCTACACAGCCCTTATGGTAGGATGATTCTTAATTTTCATACTAAACCTTACTCTGACTTCAAAACTCTGAACATTTTATATGCTGCTTCATTGCATCCAAAATAACATTTTGCTTAATTTCTACATTAAATTCTAATTACATGTCACTATAAATCTTATGGTGTACTTGTGCTAGGATATCACTGGTAAAATGACAATTGACTGGTGCAGTTGGCAGTGGGTTATATTCCCAACTGCAGGTGCTCTGCCACTGAGGAAAATCTGACAAGATTTATAAAAGTTTCATACATTTCTTAAACGGATAAAATACTTTGCAGCAAGTCCTAATTTTTAATATAAAATACTGATTACAAAGGTCTAAGAAATAACACGACTATAGAGTCTACTGTGGAAATAATTGCTGTCCAGTAGTGCTGCACAGATCAGAAGGCAGTGGTTTTTAGTCCACACTATGCTTGGATTAATTTTTCCAGTCCTGATACTGCAGTGTGTCATGGGGGGGGGGGGGTTGTGTTGACCTTCAGCTGAGATGTTTAAACCAAGGTTCCATCTTCCTGAGTTGGTGGTAGCTTGCTTGAATGTAAAAGAGACCACGACACTTTAAAAGATCAGGGCAATTTCCTTTGGTCAGTATGAATGCTACCTTGGTTCTTCTCTGGAAAGACGCCAGTGTCTTAGTGTGACTTAAACTAGTCAACAAAATGTACATAATTTAACTTCAGCACAACCAGAAAAAACTCAGCACATTTGAGCGCTCTTCACTGTAGCCAGAAATGATGTGCAGCACAGATTTCAAGAAATGGCTTATAAAGGTGCTGCAAACCACTTAATGTTGTGTGTGCTTGCCACTGTTGTACATGTCCATAAGCAGAGCTGGATGTAACAAAAGACTTCCAAGGCACCTTCCTAGGGGCTGGAGTCAAATGATGCACCCCCTATTAATGCTACAATCTCCATCATTCAGGTAGTGTTACTATAAATGTCGTTCAGGGAGTGATGCACAACCATGTTGGTCATCTGAGATCCATGATTAAGTAGAGAGTCCAACATGACTAAAAAGCTGCACAGCAACAGTTAATAAGTAAGAATACCACTCTTGTCCAGTCTCTCTCTCAACCTTGACCTTGTCCCCATAAATTTCTCGTTGATTACTCACTTTGACTTTTTTCCATTTTGGTACAAAGTTGGTGAGTGGCATCCTCCTCTTAGTCAGAACAGAAATTTTCTGTAGTGAATTGAGATGGATTGTTAACTCTGCACACCTTTACATTACATTTCAGACTTACTGATGTGTAACCCCCATCTTACTCCCTCTCTCTCCTCTTCAGGTGACCCTTACTTGGTACATTTGCACAGATTGCTATAGGAGTGGAGGAGGTGCATATTTTTGAAGTCCCTGCTGAAGTTAATTTGTTCCATGGACAAAATGAAAAACTACATTTCACTTGTTTTTTGTGTGTATGTTAGCAGCAGCAGCAAGCAACCTAGAAATACCCAGTCAATTTCTTCTCAAGTCCACTCTTAAGAGGCTTCAAAGTAAGATAATGTTATGCACACAAGTAAAGCATACGAAGCTACTCTAATACAAGAAAGGAAATTAAATGAAACCTAAGAAAAGCAGACTTCTGCTGTTTTGTAATCCATGCAAAGCAAATAAAACAATGGCTATAAACTCCTCCTCCTTTATTATAAATATTTTGTTTCCACTGTCAGGTGCTGCAGCAATCATATGGGGGTACTAATCAACAGCAAAGAAGGGCAGAGTTTGTTATTACTTTTAGAAACTGGCTATAACTAAGCAAAATCCAAACACACTACCACTACAGTACATCATCTTGCATGACTATAAAAAAATGGTATGTTTCCAAAACTAGATTAATACAGGTTAAGAATGACAATCCTCTGTGCATGTCATTATGATTGATAACATTCTTGAAGTAAAGATTATTATATCCATTTTGATAGTAGCTAATACTTTTGCTTTCTGTTTTTTTATTTCTGAAATTGTATATATGCATGCATATTATGTTTTGGTAAAGAATAATAAAATGCCACAGGAGTAAATCACTATGTTTTTCTAAGACAAAATCACACTCTGACTGCTACTTTTATATATCATGTCAGTTTGTAATCTTCTATGTCACAGAGCTGTGAAAATGGGGGAGACAGATTATTTTTCTCTGCAGTTGGAAGATGAGAAATTTACGCCAAAGTGACTTCAGAGACCAACAACAGACTGATTGTAAATTACAGTCACCTTGTACATACACAGACAACCACAAGGTTTTTGCAAAACATTGTAGAAAGAGAAATATAATGCAACAGCTGCTGTTCACCTCTGCTCTGGATGGCTGCCAGTATGGGAAACCTGTTTCTCACTGGCCAGGTGATTGATGCTTTTGATGTCAGCTCAGAAGTGCAAGATGGTGAGAGCTGCATTTTGTTACTTGCCCTTCTCAAAGTTTGTGTTGTGTTTAGAGTTAAGGGGTAGGGGACTTTCCCCCTATGTCAGCGTGTGCAGAGGCAGCAAAAATGAATAAAACGTTGTTTTGCAATCTTGGTAGTTTCATTAGTTTGAATGATGACCTGACAAGGCTTTGGATCTTATGGTTGAATAATTGCCCATAAAGCAGATGTGATTATTTAGCAATAATCCACAAGTGAGTGTGGGTTGAGCAGGATTTAGTTAAGGTTGATGTGGTTTGATCACAAGGGTGGAGCCCTAGTTAGTAAACTGGGAGTAAATCCTGGATTACTCAAACCCAGTTGTGGATTATTGTCATTATATAATGACATTATTTAAGACTAGTCTTTCCTCTTGTACACTGATATTTAGAAAAGGTCTTCAGCACTTTTCTGATGGCTTTTGGTACTCTGGGGCATTGAAATATATGTACTGCTCATGTTCTTCATGTTCTAATGCTGTAAATGGCTGTACAGTGCACTGCTGTCTTTTTTTTTTTTTTGTCTCTACATTACATTATCGAGGAGTCTGCATTGTCCCTGTAGTTGATATTTTCTCATTATGCCTGGATGTTTGCCTAATATTTTTGGCTCGTTTTAAAGAAAAGCTCTCAATACCTGGTAAATTAATGAGGAATGGAGTAATGACAGGCAGATTAGGTTTTGAGGAATGGCATGGAGCTAAGGGCACTCCTGGCATCACATTTTAGCTTTTATATTGTGCTTCTCAGAGCAGTTTACTTGGAAAATATTTTTTTTTACATTTGAAATTCTCTGGTAGCATCACAGAGGAAGTGAAAGAAACTGAACTGTTTCCTGTGCGAATCGATTTGTTTAATACCTAGCACCAATCAGTGTGCACTTTTTTGAATACTAATTAATCCTACTAAAGTATAGTATAGTAAATACCACTAGCATATAGACTTACATTGAAGCAGAAGGTAATTGCTGAAGACGTATGTCTACATGGATCCACTTCACTTGACCTAAAACTCATTTGACTGACTCCCATTTCACCGACAACTTATAATGATGAATTTTAACATACCATATCTTAAACCATTGACAAGCACACTTAGAATCGCAATGTTACCTTTTCCAGAACTTAAAAACTAGTTACTTACTTACCCTCTTAACAGAAATGGTACAGTGTAGAACCAAACTAGTTGTGGGGCTACACCCCCACACCCCCAATGTCTGGGGCAGTGCCCCCACCTCCTTAATTAAATTTACTAACTCTAGGATCACACTACAGTGGGGAAAAGGGCATATACCTTTAACTTGCCTTACAGTACTCTACTCGCTGCCACTACTGCTGGGAACGCACAAAACCTATGCCAAATTACTTTAAATACTTATCATAACAATGTAAACAGACAAACCCACATTTAAAAACACTGCAACACTATTTTCTACATGACTATTGGAATTTTAGCAGTCAGCACTGTAAGTTACAGTGATTTTTTTTATCACAAGCAAGTCACAGGTGAAGGAAAACCCACTGGTCTACGTCTTAAATGTCAGTGAAATGGGAGTTTTAGGTCAAGTGAAGTAGACCCGTCTGCAGGTTTGCATTTATAGCCTTTTCTTGATAATGCAATGATTGAGATGAATGAAAGGAGATGGGGGTAAGAGTGACCATTAAGGCAGCTAAACCCTGTGAGCAGAATGTTTTAGTAATGCTGATATTAGCAGTTATCAGTCTGGGGGTATATGTTTGTAGGTCTGATTTTGTAGTCGTTGATGAATAATTTGCTTTGATGTGCATGGTTATTGGTTTGCAGTGTTTGTATTAGACATGGATACAGATAAATACTGGGCATCAGAAAAACATTGTAACAGTACTATATCTTCAGTCCTGAGATTTTTATTGTGGAAAATGTAGTCCAATGTTACTTTTTTATGTCCGATTCAGCCTTTGAGTTGTATGATACAAGTGGATCTGACCTCCGAGCACTTTTATAAAGCTGTGGATCCAGGGCTCTGACAACTCCCCTCCCATAATCTCCTCCATTCCACTAAACTTCCTCAGATATCATTTGTTGCCTGATCTTTTCAGATTTGTTTCTGAGGGCTCTGATGTTCTCTTTAATAAGTGATACTTTTTCTACATAATTTCTCCTCCTCTACCTTGCTAGTTTCTTTAGCTGTAGTATAAATAGTTGCATAGTCTTAGACTAGGACTTGGGTAATAGTTATAGAATTTTCAAGTTTGCCATGTGTAGGTTTACTTGTTTACGTGTGTTGGATATACCTCTTCAGTTTTTCATAAATACATAAAGAATCTAAAATTCATCTCCAAAAAATTAAGTGATTACAGGGACAATGTCTGACAAAAAATGGTTTACAATGCACACAGCCTGTGGACATAGCTTCACCCCAAGACCTGTACTCAATGTTTTATTCATAGGTTCATATGCTCATGGTGTTTACTAGGCTAATAACAACAAGGGCCTTTTTAAGCCTAGCAATACTTCCCAAATCTCTGACAAGTTCTGATACCATTGATAAGTGTAAGCATGGGCCTCGCAGGTGAACCATTTTTATAAGGAACATGTGTCCATTAGAGACACGTGCCAAACCAGGGATGAATTTCCGGTTTCCCATCCAATTGTCCAAGTTGCAATGGAATTGGTTAGGGAGGAACTCTGCTTCACATGGATGGGGACCTTGTTCCATACGCGGGGTAGTCTCTGGGATACATATGTATCTCTCCAGCAGGTCCTATTTATATCACAGGCAAGGTTTAAGTCTTTGGAACTGGTAATTCCAGTGCTGTTTGTTTTGTGGATATGCAGGTCCATCAGAGTGGGGTCTGTCAATGCCCTGCATGTCAGGTATAGATCGACCCCCAAAAGCCTGTAGGAGACAGAATACAGGGATAGGTGCTTGAGGCGGTCTGCATAGGGCATTTTACTTACACCCTGTATTCTTTTATTGAGGAACCTCTGTGAACGTTCATTTGTTGGATATGCCTGGTTAGGTACATACCAAAGGGAGCATTGTACTCTGATGGGTCTGAATGCCAAATATAGTGGAACAATGACTTCCTTGGACTTGGATACCATATCTTTGTTTATAAGTTGCGTAACATAAAATGATTTGCTCACCACTGTAGACACATGATGGTCAAAGGCTAGATTACTATATATGTGTGTCCCTAAGTCACTGACTGACTATTGAGTCAGCTGTATGGGGTGTGTTGTCAATGATAGTTACCAGGGATGGATGACTTCCCAAACTATACTATTAGGCATTTCTTGGCAATTAGTTTTAGTACATGGCTCTGACACCAGTTGTTTGTCTGTGTCAGCCCCTCCTGGAGAACATTTGTGTCAGTGTGAGATTCAATGACTCCTCCTAATTTGCAATCATCAGCAGATTTAGTCAGCCAGAGACCACTGACATTGGCCTTGACTTCTGAGAAGTTATTGCCAAAAAGGAGTGGTCCAAGGACTGATTGAGGGATTCCACTTGTGACTGGCCTCCTGAGTCCTAGCTGTGAGTCTGTTAGCTATCAACCGGGTGACATACGGGTTTGTACCTAACCTCTTGAGTTTGTCAACAATGCCCACATGGGGTATTGTGTCAAATGCCTTGGCCAGGTCAAGGTAAGCAGTGTGAATGATTTTGCCCTCATCCATTGCTTTGGTGACCTTTTCAAAGAAGTCCACCATGTTGAGTAGGCATGATCTGCCCTTGATGAAACCAAACTGGGTTGAGCTCCGTATTTGTAGATTTACTATATCTCTTGATCATCTCCATGATAATTCTTTCCATGGCTTTACATATATGACTAGTGAGACTTGTGTGTCTGTAGTTTTCAGGGTCTGTAGATGGCCCACCTTTGTGCAGAGGCATAACTGTTGCCTTTCTCCATTAATGAGGCATGAAGCCTGTTTGGAGGCTACAGTTAAATGGTAATTCCAGAGGCCCTGAGATATTGTCTGGGCCCATTGGTGCAGTGTTCTTGCTCTTAGAGAGCATTAAGGACCTGTTCCCTAGTGATAGTAGGGGGAGTTGTATTTCTTATTTTGTGAAGGTAGATTGAGGGGGAGAAAGGGGTAAATTTGGAACTGAATTTATCAGCCAGGAGGTTTTCTACATCTTCTGGTTCAGTATAGGTGAGTCCATTTTTACAATGAGCTCTGCACATAACTGTGTATTGGCTTTTGAGGTTGTGGACATAGCTAAAGAATGCTTTGTGGTTGTCCTTGGCCTGGGAGGCCAAACTTGCCTCTAACTTGGCTTTGGTATACTTTATTTGTCCTTTGAGTTGTTTAGTTTGAGAGTACATTTATCCTGCTGGGTGCTGCATGTCCTAATTTTTGCCATGATGTTCTTCCTCCTGTTATACAGCCTATTGATTTTGTGATTCCACCAGGGTGGTTTGTTTTTTGAGTTAGTTCTGTACTTCTTCTTGCTGGGTACAGCTGTCTCTATGCAGCTATTAACATGCTTGTACAGGGTTTCTCTGAACAGTTCTGCATAGGCAGCAGTGTTCTCAGGGTTTATGGGGTGTTGAAATTTTGTCAGGTTCTCAATTAATAGCAGGAGGACAGCCTTAGAATAGTTCCTGAATATTGCAGGTTTTAGCTGGGGGTCCAGGTTTTATTTTTATTTTAAAGGAGACCATTTTGTAGTTGACCTTACCAGGGAAGGCATTACAGTTAGGGTGTGCAACATTCTCCCATATTAGTGAGGACCAGATCAGGTGCACCCATGGTTGGTATCTGGTCCAGGGAGTTTTTTTTTTTTTTTTTTTTTTAATACAAAATCCAGTAATCTCTGTGCATGCAGTTAGTGTCGTATAGGAATCCCAGTTAATAGGGGGTAATTTTAAAGTCCATCATGAATAATGGTATTGGGTTGGATGGTTAGTGTTTCTAAAAATTTAAATACATGGTATGGTTTTCTTGGGTCATGGAGGGGGACCTATAGCTTGCAAGGAAGTGGTATTGGATTTTGCCTATAGTGATTTGAACATGGAGCAGCTCAAATGCATTGTCCTGTTTGACCACCCTTCAATTATATTTATTTTTGATGTAAATAAAGGCCCCTCCACCTTTAGTCCCTGCCTGTGAAGTAGCTGGCCTAAATGTGTGGAAGGCATTATAACCTTGCACTATTGGTGTGCTCCCCGCAGCTTTAAACCATGTCTGTGAACGGACAAATGTCAGCATTCTCTAGGGTAAAGAGAGCTTCTAGGGACTGGAGATTTTTTTGTTTAGACTCCTAGCATTAAGCAGTAATGCCTTTAGATTTTCTTAGTTTTGATTTGCTGTGTTGCAAGTACCTTCAGTTTGGCACTGCCTAAAAAAGGCACTATGGGAGAAGACAGAGTTTCTGCTAATATTCAAAAGCCTAGTTCGATGAGGTGCAAACCATCCCTGTCAAAGCATCATGGTCTGACCATCATCTTCCATGCCAACAAGTATTGCATTCCCTTAGAATGACAACAAAAACTAAGCCAATTATTAAAGTCAATCATCTTTTGTACATATTGTGGCATCATCCTTGGAGAAGGTAAAATGCTGCTCAATGCTAGCCTCATACCAGCCTGAGACGCATTCCAAGAGCTACATGATGTCTCTTCATATAGTCTAGGGAGGTACATCTCTGGTTATTTACTTTCACATGGACTGTGACTGAGTCGTATTGGTAATTGTGGTCCAGTCACCTGAGTGCATGTTTAATGTGATGGATCCTAGCCCCTGATAAGCAACTGACTGTGATTTCTCCTTACTCAGCTTGGTGAGAGGGACATCAGTGCATCTCACAATGGCGTCTCCAATGACTAGAATGTTGTATTGTGTGGTGGCTTGCCTTGTGGGCTTAGAGGTTCCATGAGGTGTAGCTCTACATGTTGATGTGGGTGTTTTAAAAGAGCACATTTGGGGCTGATATTTGTTACGTGTACTTCGTCTAGGAGGTTTTTGTGGTTTAGGAAGGTTACATTTAATTGCCTCAGCATGTGTGGGTTGATTAGTCTGCTTTGAATTGTGCATGATGGGTCTGGTGTGTGTACTACTCACAACGTTATTGATTCTGCTTTTTTTAATTTCTCCAAGTCTTTTAGGTTTCTAATACCATGATTGGAATGGACCCCATTCCCAAGTCAAAGTATGATTAAAGTTCATGAAATTAGTGTTTCACTCTTTGATGTTAGCCAAAAGTGCTCTTTGCAGCACCCGCAATGTACCCAGTAATGAATCCTTTGGCAATTCATATGGTGTTACACGAATTGGTAACCTATCAAAATATGATTGTAAATTCTTTTTTATAAGACTAGTTGCTCCTACTACTATTGGAACTGTCTGGGTATCTTTCTTCCACATGGCTCTCGTTTCTGCCTGCAGATCGAGGTATTTTATGACTTTGTGTCGCTCTGTATGCAAGACACTATAGTCACTAGGTGTGGTGATTTCAATGATCAATGCTACTTTTGTCTTCTTGGACCACTATATCCGGTTTTCTAGCATCTGTCGTTTGGACTGTTGGGATTGGGTGATCCCATGTGATGTAAACTTCATCATTTTCTATGATTCTCTGTGGTTCATGTTTCCAGTGTTTTTCAGCCACTTCGATACCATAATGTTTGCACAATCTCGCCACATTATTATGCCTTTCAGTATACCGTCCCTCTGCCATTAGAGAGTCGCAAACAGCAATAAGGTGTGTGACTGTTTCCAATTCCGTTCCACAAAACCTACATATGTCTGTTTTTCCCACATGTTCAATGGACTTATTAAACCAGTGTGTACGTAGCCCACTGTCTTGGGCTGCCAATATTAACCTTTCATTTCTTGATGTAAATTCACCTTTCCTTAACCATTCCTGCCTTTGTTCTTGATCAACATGAGGTTGTTCCAGAAGTTTTTTATCCTTGCAACTATATTTGTTTTTTTCCACATTTCTTGTCTTCTCATCTGGTCCTTCACCTTATATTCTTTCTTTTGTTTTTTAGCACATTCAGTTGCTGCCTTGTTTTTTATCCACTTCTGGTTTGATTTCCATTCCTGTTTGACATAGATATGCTTCTGCTAAATTAAGCAGAGATGTCATCTTAGATTTAGTCTCCTCATGTTTCAAAACTTTCACCACATTTGGATCTTGTGATGTCAAGTAGATATGTGTGGAGTCCCACGATTGCAGATCTATACATGTAATCAATTTCAAAGAGGCCCATCCCGCCTTCAGAATGGGGAATATATAATCTTGGCATACACTGATTTTTTATAAATTTATTTGGTGAGCATGAAGCATCCTTCTTGTTTTAATGTCCAATCTATCCAACACTTTTTGGGGCCTGTCAATCACTCCAAAACTATTAGTTAGGACAGGAAGAGCAAATTGATTTATAGCTTGGATCTTATTCCTAGGTGTTAATGCTGTTTTCAGGATTAATTTAAGTCTTCTAAAGTACTCCTTACTAAGCTTTATTCGCATTTGTTCATGTATTATTGCTGATCCTTCATCAATTGCCAAGTATTTATACACCCCCTCTTGCTCAAGTTTTTTATCACGTTATTGTCCCAAACTGATGTTTTCCTGGTGCTGCAATTTTCCTTTTTAAAGGTTGCTTTTGCACATTTATTAAGACCAAAGGACATTCCAGTATCATCTGAAAAAGTTTTGACATCCTGCAGCTGTGCTTTCAGTTCCTCATCTGATGAGCTATACTATTTTAAATCAACAAAGAGAAGATGAGAAGTCATTAGAATTTTTTGTTTTCTAGAAGCCAAATTATAGCCATGACCTAAGCTGTTAAGTAAACAGTTTAATGGATTAATGGCAGGGCAAAATAGCAACGGTGACAGGGAGTCACCCTGGAATATCCCTCTTTGGATTTTTATCCCTGGGATAATAATCTGTCCTTTATCATGGCTTAATTGCAAAGTGGTCTGCCACTGTTTCATGGTTACTGTAATGTAATCACTCAGTGTAGGATGTACCTTATACATTTTTAACCACTCTCTTATCCAAGAATGTGGGATACTATTAAATTTTTTTTATAGTCAATCCATGCCATACTTAGATTCTTCCCTTTCTTACAGTTCTCCACTATAACTTTATTTAACAACAAATGATCCTTTGTTCCATATGACTTTCTTATTGCCCTTTTGTTCTACTGCCATAATTGAGTTTTCTTTTAAATAACTATAAACTCTGTTGGCGTTGGTCCACGTGTATAGTTTATACGTTGTCGGAAGACACGTTATTGGCCTATAATTTTTAGGGTAGATTGCAGGTTCACTCTTAAGTAAGAGCATTGTTTTTCCTGTTAACCAGTGCAGTGTCTATTTGGGATGTGCATATAAATAGTTCTTACTCGTGGCTAGATCCTTGTGTAAAGAAGTTAATATTTTAAGCCAAAAGTTAGGTACTGCATCTGGGCCTGGGGTTTTCCAATTAGAGGCTTTTCTCAACTTTGTTTCAATCTCTCTGGCTGTTTCATCCCATTTTATATCCTGTACTTTTAAACTTCTTATTCTTTCTTTTACTTCTATCCATTTAGCATTTTTATGTTCCAGAGGATCTTCATAGATCTTCTTCTTTCGGCTTTTCCCGGTTAGATACTTCTCCAAAATGTACCTACTTCCTCTTTTTTCGGCGGTCTATCAATTCCTTTTACCTTATTTCCCAATACTCTATAAAACTTATTTGGGTCATCGGTAAATTGCTTATTTTGTGCTTTTCCCTTATATTTATCTTCATATCTTCTGAGTCTTTCCACTTGTTTTGAAATGGTTAGTTTATCTCCAATAGTGCATAATAGAGCCTGGTCTGTTCTAATACTGCACACTGCTTTTATCACATCTATCTTTCTTAATATTTTTGTTGATCTGTTCCCTCTTCTATAATCTTCTAACAATGACACTTCTGGTCTTCGATGCTTTATAGTTTTCTCTATGCGATATTTCCATGATTGTGTTCACTTTCGCCCCCCCCCCCTTTTCCCTCTCTACCCTGTGTTCCTGTGGTAGAACTTTATCAGTTATTAATTTAGCAGCACAGTAATATATTCTGTTTACTTCTGTTACATCGCATGGATCTCTATGGACAGTCCTAATTACTGTGCTCATTTGTTTTATCAAGCTTCTGACTTTTTTGGGGTTTTATTAACCTTCTGCAGTCTATTTCTCTCATTGATCTTGATATATCTGTCTTCATCTATTAAATCAAGTAACTCTTCTCTTAACTCATTTTCTTCCATACCGAGGGCACATCCTTTGTTTTCCATTTCCTGCGGGCATTCTATAGAAAGTTCTAGAACATCTTTTTGTAGCACATTCTCTTCAGTTTCATCCTGTGTCATATGGAAACTCAATGGCCTATCACTCCTCAACATTGATTGCATCAGAGTATCCACAGTTTCCTGTTCCTTTCCTTCCTGTCTAGCTTCAAGTGAACTTTTATAATGGCTTCCTGTGGAAGGCTGATATGGCACCTGACCTGTTGCTTCCTGTTCCACTGGTTTCCCCTTAATTTGGATATCCATTGCTCTAGCCTGTTGTGGTGCTTTCTGCATTTGATTTTCTGCACTGAATCCTTCTCTTTGCAGCTGTTCCATTACCTCAGTTTCTATTTCTTTGACTTCTCCATTACTAATCTCTATTTCTACTTTTCCTCTTAGTCTTCTTATTTTTTGTATTGTAAAGTTTTCCATATCCGGATTCCTTTGCCTATATTTTTCTTCAAATATCTTTGGTGCTGCTCTTTTTGTATTAGTTTTGCTTTCTCCTTTGCATAAATATTACACCATATTAAATCTCATTTCCATTCCCCTGTCCACATTTCTTCTTCACATGTCACTTGATCTTCTTGCTTTTCCTTATTCTGGGGACTCCCTCCATCATGCTGTGATATAGTCTTAGACCTTCTACATTAAATCCCTCACTTTGCAGGCACTCCATAACTTAATATTCTATTTCTTTAACTTCTACTTTACTAATCATCTTTTCTACATTAAATCTTTGTGCTTTTAGTCTCTTTTTATTGTGAAATTTTCCATATCTGGATGCCTTTGCCTGTATTTTTCTTCGAATATCTTTGAAAACTGCCTTCTGTATATTTAGTTAACTTGGCTTTCTCCTTTGCCTAAATATTACACCATATCATACCTCTCTTTCTTTCACATGTCCATATTTATTTTTTATTTTTTTAAAATATATCTAGGTTTTGTTGTTTATATTTTCTCACTTCCTCAGAGGCTTCTTTTTCCAAATAGATCAAAGTTTCTTGATCTATATACTGTTTTTCAAAAATCTGTTATATTAATGAAATCAAATTTTTATTTGAAGCTTCTGACAGTTTTTCCTGCGGAAGTATTTTTCTGTTCTCTAATTTCTCTTTTAATCGTTTTGTATATCTTGTGTCTGGAAATTCTCGGCTTTTTACATAATAGTAACAATACATGATTTCTTTTTTATCCTCAGTAGTCCACTCTGTCGTCTTTATGGCTCTTCTTTGGCCGGTCAATTTTTGTCATTTTTGTGGACTACTACTTCCTTCTACAACAGGGGGCCATCCTCCCCCTGAGTCTGGCCTGTCCCCATTTTAGGGTTGTTTCCATATTTTGAGGATTCTACACTGTCATTTTTTCCAGTCCTGGCACCAGTGCGCCTACCAGATTTGGGCACTTTTTTATCCTAGGTCTTGTGCACTCAGCTATCTTTTTATCAGTGTCACCTTGGTGAGATTTTGTGAAAAAACAGGGTCCACCTCGTGAAGGTACTCACTAAGACTTGAGGATGAATTCAGTTTCAGCACTACTACGCTCCTTTGCTTGCTGACTTTTCATCTCTCCATCAGGACCCCTTGACATTAGGAGTACTTTTATTTGAGAGCTTTGCTTCCAGTGGCCTTGTGTAAATACATCTTTCACATACCATATCAGTTTGATAATTAACTGGTCCTCAGTAAACATAGACAATTTCTACATTGCCTCAGGATGCCCATATCCACCAAGCTGATAACACAGTAGGGAAGTTGATATCCATGGCCACAGACACTTTTTTTTATTACGACAGTTGGAGTGAGAATATCTATCACTGTCAGGAATATCCGGTTTGCAACTATGGGGACAATGCTTGTCACTGCCAACTAGTTGTATTGAGGAAATTTCAATTGGGCTTTTACAGGAAAAATGTCACTTAAGGAGTCTGAATCTGTGCAGAGCACTGCCCACCACTTGAGAAACTAATACGTAGACCCTGAAAATTTAAGGATGAAGTATTTAGACAAATATTCTGAAGTTAGAAACAAATCAAGCAGTTCTAACTGAAAACAAAGAATTAGCTTGTCAAGAATGATGAAAAGAAGGGAGTCGCAAGAATGGCTATTGTTTGCCTACTTCTAATGCTGGTCTCCTTACAACTTAACTTTGTTGGGATACAATGCTCCTTTGCATATTCTCTCACTAGAAAATGTCTGCACCAATCCCAAGATGAGAAGCAGGCCACAGCTTGTCCCAGATGATGCAAGGGTCTGTAAGCTTGTAGCCTTTACCTGGTAGATTCCTTGAATAGCAATCACACCAATCAGGAATGTTAAATGCAGAAACTCACTCCCCAACCAGAAACGGTCAGGAATCCGTGCACTCTGCTCTTTCTCTTATAAGGACCAGAATATAAGCACAGATTCTAGGCTGTCATCTATAAAGCAGTTAAGTTTTCTGGTGATCAGCAGTCTCCAGGAAATAATGCCCCTGTACTCTTCCTTTTACCAGGAGAAAACAGAAGCACTAATCCCAAGATGACTGCTGAGAGGTGGAATGTGGGATCTCCAGTAGCTGGTGGTCTTGCAATAGATGCTTAAAGGTAAGATAAAAAATGGTTTATTCTAAACACTGCAGTGTATACTAAGGAGATATGAAAGTGGGTAACTTAAGTTTTAGCTGTCTAAGTGGAGAGATACTATTTTTAAAAGAGAAAGATAGATTGAAGGGGGTAGGCACTTTTGCATTCTAATACTATGGAATATAGTGGGATGGTAAATTAATTTTAAATAGCTGAAGAGGAATGATTTCACAAAATGATTTGTGCTTAGAAACACAAACCAGTGAAAGCAGAGAGAGAAGGAGATATATATGGTCAAATTAATGTAAGGGGCAAGCACCTAGAAAGAGTTCTGTTTAAGAACACAACACTAACAGGGTAGGATGGGTGGAAACAAATCCTGTCTGACTCACAGGAGAGACAGCTCTGGTCTCCAAGTTTTAATATGCAATTAAATTATTGCTGGAGCACTGCCCACTTGAATGTAAACTGACGTTTGTGCTTCTTTAGGTACTAGGGCCTTTCAGAGCCACAAAGAAGTTAATTCTGAAACTTGATTATCCCTAAGACAAGGGACTGCTTGTCAAATTTCTACCTCTAATTCTTCAGCTAGACTGGTAATAAAGGTGACAAGAACCCACCAACTGAGGTTCTATGCTGTGTCGTTTCTAAATTTGGGAAAGCAGGAAATACAATTATGTTATACAGTGATTTAAAATTAATTTTTTTCCTTTTATTGTTTAAAATGGTGGTCTTGTCAGCCTTTATGCACAAGCGTTTTGATTTAATTGTGTCACATGGTCTTAACTTTTGCATAAATTAATTTTATGGATGACTGTGGAATAGTTCTTATGAAGTCCCAGTTTCATTGATGGGTCAAAAGAGCTCCCAAGGATATTGCCAATATCCTGGCAGATCAATTCAGTGCCAACTTCACCACCTAAAGGGCCCATCTCAGTACCGAAAGATTGCCAAATTCTGATAACGGCCACACGGAGAAAAATGCACTCTCCAAAGCTAAGAATTTAGCATCCGTGGGATCAGACTACATCCCAGGCTGTGTACTACATGAACTACAAAATGAACCGGCACCTCACCTAAGTGTCATGTTTAATCATAGCCTCACCTCAGACTTTGTGCCCATTGAGTGGTGCAGAGCTACAGTTATCCCACTCCACAAGAGGGGATCCACCTTGGATCCTGGGAACTACCGCCCCATCTGTCTGACTAGCCTGATCTGAAAGGCCATGGAACTTATAAACAAAGACATTGGCAACATTCAAACACTGGACCCCACCCAGTTTGGGTTTGTGAAGGGCTGATCTTGTCTCCTGAACCTGAATGACTTCTTCAAATCAGTTTCCAGAGCTGTGAATGAGGGTAAGGCAGTCCACACAGCCTATCTGGACCTCGCCAAGGCCTTCGACACCATCCCCCACTCTGGAATTGTAGATAAACTTGCTAAGCTGGGCATTAATCCCTACATCACTCGATGGGTTGCCAACTGGCTTACTGACAGGACCAACACTGTAAAAGTAGCCGACTCCAAATCCAGCTCCAGACAAGTGACAAGTGGAGTACCTCAGGGTTTAGTCATGGGACCGCTCTTGTTTGCCATCTACTTCTCTGAAGTACAGGCCAACACTAAGGGACTCTGGCTAACAAAGTTCACAGATAACTGCAAACTGGGAGCCATTATTGAATCCTCAAATGATGTGGATATTCTACAAAAGGGCCTTACAAAATGGATGCTTGGTGCCAGAGCCGTGGGCTCAAGCTCAGTGCCAAGAAATGTAGTTATCTCCTTGGGGAAAAAACATGTTCTCATGAATTATCACATAGGTGGCAGTACACTAAACACTGAAAGTGTGATAAGAAACTTAGGGACACAGGTGGCCAGTGGTCTCACCTTTCATAACCACATTGCCACAACAGTCAGGAAATTCTGTGGCACACCTCATCACTAAGGGCTTTTCATCCAGAAAAAAGGAGTTCATTGTCCCACTGTACTCGTCCCTTATTAGACCCATTATAAAATACAACACCCTGTTTGGTATGTACCTCTCAAGACATCTGCAACAACTGGAAAGGCCGTAGAAATACCTCACTAAAAGAATCATCGGCCTAAAGCAGATGCCTTATTCTGACTGTCTAGAAAAACTCCAGCTATAGTCTGTCGCATATCGTCTACTCGGAGGCGATCTCTGCTTAGCATACAAGGCCATGTTAAACCCAGAGCTGTTGGACATGCTACACTTAAAGAAATCCCAATCCCTCAGGGCCACACGCTCCAGGGATCTAAACCTTGTCATCACAATGAACAAAAACATGCTGGAGGAATAGGTTCCTAACCCAGAGACTTTCCAGACTCTGGAATAGACTGCCCATGCATGTCAAGTAGAGCTTCTCTTTGACCCTCTTCAAAAGGAACCTTGACGATTGGATGGGAGATAGGAAAATTCACCCCAGCGATCACGTCAGTCGCCCTGCTAGACAGGGGTCCAGGGAAGTAAATATTGTGGGAAGAAATAGCTAGGGAATTGTTATGGCTGGGCTTATATAGGCCCTAGGGCTGACAGCCTAGTATGAATCTATGAACTCTTACCTGGGCTTATTTTCAATTAAATCATTTTTTCTTATTTTACAAGTTCCCCTTGGGGGTCTATATCATTTAAAATAAAGTTCAGAATGTCGATCGTTGTAAACAGCAAAAATGCTGTTAATTGATGTCTGTTTTGTGAGATCATTGTACTGTGAAGATGGGGAAATTTGCCCTTTCCTCACTGAAGTGTGATCTCGGAGTTGATGTATATAATTAGTGGGGGGGATGCACAGCCCCCCACAATAACGGATTCTATTATCGGCATTTTAGCTCTTTACAGCGATCGACATTCAGAACTTTCATTTAAATGATATAGACCCCCCACTCGGCCAAAGTGTTCTTTTTCTTAAATTCAGTTTTGGCATGACTTAGCGTATAATGTCTGTTCGATTCTTTGTTATTACAGATTCTCAAGGCAATCTTGTTCATTTGGTTTGTTGCTTCAGAAGTAACAAGAAGACAAATAAAAAAGAAAAGTCTAATGAAGAATATGAGAGATCTGAGGATAAAAGAGCAGAAAAGGCCAAAAAAGGTCCTGATCTGTTGATTCTTTGATTGTGGTGCCTAAAACTCAGAAGAAGTTGGGATCACCAACCACTGTGATCTGGTCTCCCTCACTTCACCTAGGATTTTCCCTAGGTCTGGTGAGTTGTAGACTCCACTCCCAATTCTTCAAGGGTGGTCGTACTCCAGATCTCCATTGGTGGCTTTGACTTGGAGGTCTGGTCTGTCTTTATCAGAAAATTCACACCTCACCAAAATAGACCTGATGATTGATTTCAAAGATTCCTGAAGAGACACAATCCAACTAGAGGTTCACCTACTGCTGTCCCCTTTGGGCACTCAGTGTACAGGTCCAACTACCCCTCACTTCATATCTCTGATATCTGTCTGCCCCTCAGATCTGGTTCCCATTTGTCTGATCCCCCCTGGTGTGCACTTCTGTTGCTTCTGACAGTTGGGCAACTACAACTCTGTGTCCCTTACTTTCTTGACTCTAATTCTTTTCAATTGAGATGTGTCGTGGAGCCAAAGTGTCAGTATTGTAGCCCTTGGGGAGGGTAGAATATACTTTAAAGCTTTCAAAGCCATATCTATTTATTGGGGCTTCAGATATTAATAGCTCAGGCCTGTGGTCCACCTCAGAGCTGATACCAGTCAGGTCTGGGACTATTCCTTCTCCAGAAAAGGACATTCCCTTATCACTGATCATTAAAAACAAAATGAAAGCTCCAGCAAAGCTAGAACTTCCACTGAGTGATCTCCCAAACCTCTTGTATCAGAGGCACATGGGATATATGCAAATGATCATTATGAACATCAGGTGTTTCAGCTAATTGGCGATTCTGAATGCCCATGACTTGTTTCGTCATTTTACTGGACAATTTCAGGCCAATAAAGCTAAACCCCACTAGCTGTGGATATGCATATTTCGACCTTGTTATGACCTCATCAGCACAGCACAAGCCGAGTGTTAAGACCTTGTCAGCACAGCGCAAGCAGAGTTTGCATATCAGCTGGGTATAACAGCCCTATGTTTCTAATGCTTAGTCCATGGGCATTCAAAATTGCCAATTAGCTGAAACACCTGATGTTCATAAGGATAATTTGCATATATCCCATGTACCTCTGACATAAGAGGTTTGGGAGGTCACTCGGTGGAAGTTCCAGCTTTGCTGGAGGTTTCATTTTGTTTTTACTGATTGGGTTTTCAGTTACCTTCTCACTCATTGTTTTAGTTTGTTGTTTGCGATATTTTTGTAGTGACCCTAATGATAATGGATATCAGCTGGGCATAACAGCCCTGTGTTTCTAATGCTTAAGCAAACACTCTGCTTGTGCTGTGCTGATGAAGTCATTAGGCTGAAATATACATATATATATATATCTAGTGGGGTTTGGCTTTATTGGCCTGAAATTGTCCAACAAGTCATCGGTATTCAGAATTGCCAATTAGCTGAAACACCTGATGTTCATAAGGATCATTTGCATATATCCTATGTGTCTCTGATACAAGAGGTTTGGGAAGTTGCTCAGTGGAAGTTCTAGCTTTGCTGGAGTTTTCATTTTGTTTTTGCTTATCACTGATCATAGAATCCATTTTTTTTCACAGGTTTTGGCTAGGCCAAGAAATCGGGTGCCACCTTTCAGCTTGGCTCTCTCCCAACCCCTATTGGATCCTGTGACATGCTTCAATTATTCAGATTGATGGACAGCTAGTTTCATTTGCCTGAAGGGTACTTGACATTCAAGTTCCCAGTGTAATTCAGATCTGTCTACTGAGATTCTCCCAAGATAAGGTACTAGAAAACAGATTTGGAAATGGGAAACACCTAGACTCCTGGGGTCTGTATTAGAAGACTGAAGACACATTCTTTCAAATGCGTCTTGGTCGTACTTAAAAGGCTGAAAACGCAAAATATCGAAGTGGCTGTTAAGCGAATTCTTTCCCTGGGAAAGAATTTGCTTGGCTGCTTCGTTACTTTGCTGTGTTCGGCACTGTAGTGTGGTCTCAGAGTTGGTATATTTAAGTAGGGGGGTGTGGGGCCAAAGCCCCCCACTTAATGTAATGTTTGAAAAGTGATTTTCAGTTATTTATTTTTTTGTTGTTGTAACAGCGATTTTTTTCCCTTCGAAAAAAATCGCTGTTCTGACACTTCAGCATTGTAAGCTTTCTCTTGCACAGTGTCAATCAATCACCATTCACTTTTTTTAAGCATTCTGTGATTTAATATAGACCCGACTCCTCTCCAGGGTCTGTCACAGAAAACATAGATCTGGGTGAAAGTGACAGTTCCCCAAGATCCTTTCTAAAATGTTTCTTTGAATACCCTAGAATTGATGAAGCAATGAGGGACTTGGTCCACTGAAATTTCTTTACTGGACAAGGCCTTTAGTACTGGTACTGGCTCATCTGTGTCCTGGGCAATTCACCCACCGATGCAGTTATAGATTTAGTGGTTCAGTGAGCCTGAAAGGACCCTGATGTAGTGGCACTTTTTTTTCCCTAAGGAAAAAAAAAAAACAGGATGTTTGCAACCAAAAAGACGTAAATCACTGGAACAAGGGTATACCAGTAGATACCATGGTAGTAGTGGCAATCACAGAAAAAGGAATTGTTTCTTCTGCTCATCCTAACAGGGAAATGAGGGCCATGGGCACATTTGGGAAATGGATACATGCTTCAGCATTCTGAGCATGAGGAATGCTGAAGCATATATCCAAGTCCCTCTTGGGTAACTTTCCAGTGGATGTCCAGAAAACAATGGACTCCATCTACCCTGCAGTCTGTCTAATCTGTTCATGCATCTGCTTTCCAAGGTAGCTGTCACAGCCATGGCAGCAGCCTTTGGCATAACCATGCATGCTTGGATGTGCCTGTGCAGTTTTGCAGAAGGCTTTGACTTCCCTCAATGCCCTGTTCAGTGGTGCCACACTTTTTGAACCAAAGTTGGAGACTTACTAGGAGTCAAAACATTTGTAAACCCCATCTGCTATTGTGATCGGCTTCTCCACCCCTATAAGGATCTTTTCTAGTAACAAAAGAGGTGGTAAGATGTGGATCAGAAAATCACTGGGGTTATTGCCAAGACACTCATGTAGACAGCATGCCCCTGGGGAAGAAGGGGAGGCAACTCAAATAGACAATGCCTTTGAGGCAGACCATACAACCAGATGTTTTATGGTCTGTTTTCCGAGAAACTGTATTAGCACTCCTGAACTGATATGTGACTGCTGCACTCTGGAGATGGTCGTTTTGGTGGGGGGAGCTTATCCTTGCACCCATAAGTCTAGCGAAATATTACAACAGATTTCCTGGGTATTGAGGATTATTCCTTTTTTGTCATCCAAAGAAGAAAAGACTGACATTCCACCCAGCCAGTCGGAATCTGCGGCAACAGAGAGTTTGAAGTAGCGAGAAAGAGTCAACCAGCATGTCCCCCAAAACCAATTGAGATCTGAAGTCTGTTCCAGTTTCCTTTTTAGTTCCAAAGACATGGGACCTCAGGCCAATTTTGGGCACAGTTCATCTCAAGCAATTCATAAGACAAAGTTCCAGTTGGTCACAGTGCAGTGTATGTAGTCTCTTCTGAGGAAAGATGATTGGATGTGCAGTATAGATCTCTGCAATACCTACAATCGCACACAGGTGATCCAGGAGCTTTTTCAATTTCTGGCTGGGACCCAATCATTTTTAGTTCAGAGCACTGCTCTTTTCTTAGTACAGCCCCCTTAGTGTTTATGAAAATTATGGCAGTATTAGCAGCTCATTGCTCTCTCTGCAATGGATTCAGGTCCACTTTCTCAGCACAGCCCCCTTAGTGTTCATGAAAATTATGGCAATAGTAGCAGCTCATCTCCCCCTGCAAGGGGTCCAGGTGTTCCTGTATCTAGATGATAGGCCCCACATTGCTACGTTTAGGGACCTCTTGTTCCATATTATACAGAAACTGGGGATTACAGTTGGTCCAATAGTCAGTTGTTCCCCATTCAGCACAGCTAGATGTCACTTAAATATTTTCTTTCAAATTGCCAAGCTTCCAGACATCGAAATATTGTCTTCATATAGAGGTCACACAGGCCATTCAACATCCCTTTCTTCAAGCAAGGTTAGTTCTTCATTTGCTAAGCTTGAAGGCCTCTTCAATTACATTAGTTCTCCTAGGAAGGCACAGTAATAGGAGTACTCCATTGAACCTTGTCATTTTAATGGTCACAAAGTTTTCACCCTTCCATGCCTAGATTTGCCTCACACACGTTTGCAGAGATTATATCAAATGGTGGATATCCTCCTTGTCAGTAAGAGAAAGAAGAAAAAAACTTTTGCCCATCAAATCTCTGGGCCTCATTAACCACAAATGTTTCCTTTTGGGGTGGTGGTGGTGGGGGGCATTTTGAAAGGGAAGTCAATTCAAGGTGTTGGGTCATCCCTAGATGCTAGCCTTCACTTTTATGTCTTGGCGATGTGAGGAGTCTTAACATTGTGGGCATTCCAGGATTCCCTTCACAAGGGTGTGATTTCCACAAAGACAGACAACATGGTGATAGTTTAGGATCCCCCATGTTTGCTATATCAATCTGGGAAGCATTGAGAGTGTGACATTGCGTGATGTCTTGCCATCATTTTCTGAAGGCAACTCACATCCCAGAGGCATAAAATGTACTAGCAGACAAGTTGAGCCAGTTAATTCTCTTGCATCACAAGTGGCCCCTCAGACCGTGCCAATACAGATGTTAAGCTGGTGGGGCCAACCTTAGTTATCTGTTTGCCTCATACCTAAACAAGGCAAAGTGAATCTTGCAATTCTTGATCTGTTCCCAGGGACAGTCACCAAGGGATGCTCTAGTTTACAATTTGTCCCCAGGTCTTTTCTATATTTTTACTCACATAATACTATTACCAAAATTCATTGAGTAAGCCAGAAGGTGCAAGACCAGAGTGATCTTCATTTATCAGTTTTGGCCCTGGCAGGCTTGGTTCTTCTTATGGCCTCTACCTCATATAAAAGCTCAAGTTGACCACATGGTTCCTCCAGTTCTAACAATACCTAAAGATATCAGGTTGTCGACATTATTTCTGATTCTCAGAAACAGTTAACCAAAAAGTGATACCAAAGCAAAGGAAAATGAAATCTGGGCCTCAGAGAGTTGGCTTCTTTCTCTGCACCCCTTCCATTAATCTTAAATTTTTGTTTTGTCCAGAGCAATTTTAGTAAGGGTCCAAGTTTTCCAGTATCAAAGTGCAGATGGCTACAATATCAAAATGTCACATGCGGCACAATGATACCCATAGCATCTCTGTCTCAATCCTTACTCAAAGGACCTTTCTTACTCGGACCTCAAAAATCCAATTTATCCACGGGATATCACTATTATGCTTAAAGGCTTGACCCAAACACTCTTCAAACTAGCAGCTTCAGTAGACATTGTTTATTTCATGGAGAACTATTTTTCTTGTTGTAATTATCTTTGCTAGAAAAATTAGTGAATTCCAAGTAAAGAAACCAAATATGGTGGTTTACAAAAGACCGAGTGGCCTTGAAAAAAAATTCTTCCTTTCTGCCAAAGGTGACATCCTAAACAAATCTAAATCAGTCAACTGACTTGCCAGTCTCTCTCTCTCCCAGATTTTTCAAACAAAGGAGAATATACGTCTCACATGCTGGATGTTCATAGATGGCTCGGATTTTGTTTAGACTGGACTAAGGATATCAGTCTGATCAGATTTTCATACCCTTTCCAAATCAGTTTGGTAAAAGCACATCAAAAGTTGCACCTTTTAAATGGCTGTCCAAATTTCCTTTTTTATAATAGACTGAGTTTGCCTTCATAGACAAAGCCAAAAGCTCATTCTACAAGAGCAGTGGCTATCTCTATAGCCTTCATGAATAGAGTTCCCACATTTGAACAGCAATAATGTGGTCCCCTGTCCATAATACTATTACAAATTGGACATGCAGTCCAGATTACATTTTTTCTTTTGTTTCAACCATTCTCAGGAATGTCCTTCCTTGATGCCGCCCAGGTGTTCATCTTATGTTTGAATTGGCTGAAAATGGACACTGGACACGAAAATTATGTTCTTTAACATAAAGATCTGTGTTGTCTCATTTTCATCCAGTTTAACATTTCTCTCTTTCCCCTTCCAATATTTTCACTGAGAGTTTCTGGTGACCAGATAAACCTAATCTCAGACTCTGAAGTTCTTCCTGCTGTACCATACTTATAGGTATTGTGTCCCCTAACACCTCCATGCTTTAGTTATGAAATATAGATAATATTTGGGGATATGCCAGCAAACTTGACCCAAGGTGCCTTTATCAGAAATAAGGGTAGGACTGGAGTCAGTCCTTCAGATCCACAGCTTTATAGAAAAAGGTGTCAAGGTTGGATCTGATGTCCCAAAGGCTGAACCAGTTGAAAAGGAGACAACATGTATCTATTTATTTATTTAGCATTTGTTTGCCAGGATAGTCTGACTGGACAACAAGTGTCTGTTTTTAGCAGAATCTTGGGGAGAAAAAGTCTTTAAGTTTACCAAGAGAAGAAACATTTACAAAAGAGACATTACAGAGCAGTAGCATACAGATTGTAGATTTTACAGCCATTGGTATACAATAAGAGGATATTCCCCCTTTTGGTTGAAAATACAAGTGTACAAAATATACAATGAGAGTAGATAATAACCTGATAGAGCATTGCAAGATATTTCACAACTGAATAAGAGTATATAAGTGTTTGTTTGCATATATACATTCAAGCAAATGTACATGTAAGAGCACACACACACACACACACACACACACACACACACACGTACATAGACTCATATATATAGGTTATTGGTCACACATGGATAGGTATAGTTAGCTGGTGTTTTGTGTTGTCTAGGACAGACCTCAATTGTTTTGGTAAGTATATAAGTTTTGTTTTTGCATACACTCTGCTACTTGAATATTTCAAAACTCTGAGGCTGCCTAATACCAGGGAAAGGGAATAATCCCCATATTTAATATCACAGCAATCTTGCACAAATACTAATCGGCTTTTCTGCTGAAGAAAATTAGGTTTGGTAGTAAAGCTGTCAGCTGAACCATCATTCGTTCCTGTTAATGGAAGCCATATATCTTTCTGTAACTATAGAAAATAGACACATGCATATACACCATTCCTTGGCAGTTCCTAACTTAAGCAGTTCTCTGAAGTAGTCCTTAACCAGCCGTTAAACAGATCCTTTAAGTAGTTGTCAAGAAATCTTAACTAGTAATTCAGAGATGCAAGAGTTGCATGGGGAAAAAAGCTCATTAGCCACTCTGTTGCACACACTTAGAGAAACACGCACTGTGTCACACATACATAAATGCGTGCGCACACATGCATGCACTCTTGTCACACACACATAAATGCGTGCGCACACATGCATGCACTCTGTCACACACATGCATGCTCTCACAACATGCGCTTTCACTCAAACACTCTCCCACGCTTGCTCTCGCGCATACAAAGCCTCATATTAATTAATGCTGAGGCACAAATAGACCCACTGCTGTCTATCCGTAAAATAAAGCATTCAGTCCTCCCTGTTCTGCTTTGAAATAACCTGACAGAGCTTGTCTTTGAGTAGCTATTCTTTGCTGTTTTGATACTGGTATAAGAAATATTGGCAGTGCAGGTGGTGGTAGTTGGTGCATGGTTGGTTGCATTTCTTTTGTTTACTTTAGCCATGCCTCCTGTCTGCTATAGTTGAGTACAGTGTTGTTCAGCAGACCACAGCTTCATACTAGTCTTGTGCCACAGTAGTCAGAGAATCACTTCCTCTTAATATACTGTTAGAAACATCAGGCCACATAACGTTGTTCCATGTTCAGTAATATTGTGAAAAATGCAGCATTTCAAACTTAGATCTATTTAAACCAGCTTATATTAGAAGGTAGTCACCTCAAACATGTCATGAAGTCTGTATGTGTTCATATCTACACAATATGCCACCATTTACCAAAATGACAAAAGGGCTAATGTAAAAATGGTAGTCTTTTTAGATCAAATTTAAAAAGATTGAACTGGTGAAAGAGTAAAGAATAATTGTTTTGTAGGGGGAACCTTTATACCCACTACATAAACTAATATTATATATATATATATATATATATATATATATATATATATATATATATATATATATATATATATATATATATATATATATATATATATATATATATATATATATATATAAAATGTAAAATACATGCGTATATTTAAAATGTATTAAAAAATGCCTACTTTGAGATTGCCCACAAGTGGGGTAAGGTCATATTCTCACAGACCAGTGATGGCGAACCTGTGACACACGTGCCAAAGGTGACACGCCAGTGATCACCAGTACCCAAGTCGTCAAAGACACTGCTTTTGCATTTATTGCTCGTGAAGTGCACTGAATTTTGAGCCAGGAGCTTTTGACATGGAAACCCAAAAGGTTTGTCATCACTGTCACAGACTCTATTTTGTGATTTTGCATGGCAGGAAAGCAGCCAAAAGGCTGGAAAGTCTGTAACAGGCTCACTTTTTGAGTGTTCATTTTTACAGATTGAAATGATACATGTGTGTGAGTGCATGTGTGCTGTCACTCTTGAAGACTTATGAATACATATGAGTGTGTACATATATAAGCACTGAATACTAGGTTATCATTGCATCATGAAGAAATTTCATTTATAAACCTTTTGAATCTCATTTTGCAGAAAATTTAATGTACAACAAATATAATTTTTTGCATGTGTGCAAGCAACTCTTAACCCTTACTAGTACCCCACTTATACTAAGTTCATGATTTTAAAATGGTGGAGAAAAGAAAATTCACCACATATAAATGCATCACTGTGATGTATAAACACAAATGAAGTGGTATAACATGAACATAAGTACTGCCAATGTGCAAATGGTCATCTAAATGAACTGGCCTTATAAGATTTTGTACCATACCAGCTGTAACTGTCTGTAGCCACTTGATTCAAGAAAAATGTGTTTTTAGTAAAATGAGTTTTCATTATTTATATGAATAGGCATGGCTTGCAGCTAAGAGTGTGGATTTCACTGACATAGTCCTATAGCTGGTGTTTAAAACCATTTTTTTAACTTTGTTATTGATGGGTTTTTAGATTTGTTAATCAGGTTATTGAGCTGGCCACAAGGCAGAATGTAATTCAGACAGTAATAAAAATGTATACACAAAGCAAACAGCTGATATATAAATATTAACAGCAATTCATACCAATAGCACTGACTACAGCAGGCATAGTAAAAAATATATATAGAAATTCTTAGTGTAGGACTAGTTGATACAATGTATACAGTACAGTGAAATCATTGGGGGAATTTGCAAGTAACAATTAGTAAAAGATGTGCAGTTTTAATTCTGGGATGGTGAACAGAGAAAGCATGATTATAATTTAATCTCAGTATGTGTTACTGGGAAAGTGAAGACAACTGGACTGAAAGTATAGCAATATGCTCATTAGATGAAACTCTACTATCCATAATCTCTGAAATATTTACAAAACTAGGCTGAATATACTGAGTGCATTTTATTGAAAGACTACTGCTTGGAAGGTAAGGATTGATGCAAAATAAAACAACTGATTGTGCTGCAGACTATGGAAAACATGCCTACTCACTACATGAATATTAATCTCCTATTTATTACATCATTAGAAGCTGAGGTTGGATAACGTCATCAGGAACTTAATTTGTGAGTTGCTCGTAATACAGTAACACAAGTGCCAGTTAAACTTACTTTGGTGGACCTATATTAACTGAAGTAAATTGTACATATTTTAGAATAAGAAAGTTCACTTTACAAGTTTAGGGCATAGTTTAATAAAAAGAAATGGCAAATACTTTGCACTTGAAGAGTAGAAATACTCAAGAGCTGATTAAGAGTTGAAATGCTTAAATGGGGTGGTGCTTGTAAGCTGCTTGAGGAGTGCTTGGGGGAGGAGGGGGTGGAGTGCTTAAGAACTATGTGTGATTATTGCACATGTAAATATGAGGGCTGTATGCAGACTGACAAGTTTGAACACCATTTATTACAACTGTGGATAGTCAGCCAAGTAAAGTTATATTGGTATAGTTGGGGGCCTTTGTTAGTTGCCCTGCTAATGGCCCCCTTTGATTACAATACAGCTCTATCCATAGGTATTTGAGTTGCTTAACTAGAGTCCTGCTCAGTGCTCTCAAAATGAGGGTTTCACAAGATCATTCAATAAAAGTTCAGTTACATTATGTATTTTTTGAAATATTTCATGTGTTCAACCATATACTCCACAGAGAATTAAACAGAAACTGACCAGTTTATTCTCCTGTCCTGAATTTCTCAAATATGCTTTCAGGCTTCTATTCTATTGGAGAATAAAGTAAATCTTTGGTCCCGAGAACCTCTTCAAATTGTTAGACAATGGTACAGTTATGTGGTGCATTAATAGTCAAGAAGGCACCGGGTCATACCACCTTTGCAGGCTAGACATGTTAGCTTGGGATATGTCTTGATAGCATAATCTCACTCACAGGTATCCTACATTCTGTCAGAGCAAAGGTCTCCTACAAGCGGTGTGTGACAAGTGCAGACCCTCAAAAATGGAAACTAGATAAAGGGTCTTCTCATGTTTTGATCGATCTTTGGGGAGTTGGCCAATCAGACCCATTTGCCTTTTCTCTGAACAATCAGCTGTCAAGATTATGCACAAGGACTCCTTGCATGAAAGTCCGGAAGATAGATACCTTTTTTCTTTGGACAAGTATGTTCCTGTATGCTTTTTCACCCCTTCTAATAATATCCAGGGTAATTCTGAAGATTCAGAAAGCATTCCCCCAAACTCTGTGGTGACTGTCTTCTGGCCCAGGCCACCATGGTTTTCCCTTCTTTTGGAAATGGCAAGTGGCAATTATCTCAAGTTTTTTGTAGAATGGATCTAATCACACAAGACCAGGAGTGTTAGATATACTCCAACAGCAGTCATTTCAGTTGATTGCCTGGACGATAGAGATGTAATGCCATTTGTAGGCACCTCTTTACTGAGGACATAAAGCTGGTACTAATGGAGGAAGGATAACCTGCTAGTGTCTAATACTAACAAATGGAAAAGTTTTTCTAGGTTGCCAGAAACATAACCAACACCCATTTAGGACTAGTTTTTCTCTGGCTTTACAATAGTTGAGTTACCTTCCCATGGCCTTTCTTACACCTTTATCAAGGTTCATTTATTGACCATTTCAGCATGTCTGCCATGGATCTTCGTCTTTCAGTACAGTCTCATACAAAATGTTTTTGAAAGGGGTTTTGTGTTGGAGGCCACCAAGTAAATCAGTGGCCCCCTCCTTGGGATCTTAATTTTGTGACTGAGAAGCTCCATTTGAACCAGCTAATCTTGGCTGACTTTGAGGTTCTTAACATTGCAAACAATTTTCCTGATTTGCTGCGACTTCTCTGAGAAGAGTATCAGAGCTGCAAGCTCTTTTGGCGAGTAAGTCCCATCTCATTTTACACGGGAGCAAGGATTCTTTAAGAAATATTCTTCCTTTTTATGCTTAAAGTGATACCAGAGTTTACTTTAAGCCACACTATCCATCTCCTCCATTTCTTTCCTGAACCCAAGAATGAGGGAGAGAGGATACTCCATATCTTAAATGCTCGCAGACAACTCCAGTACTATGTTGACAGAATTCATTATTCAGACCTTTGGATCATTTGCTCGTTCCTTATGAAGGTAAGAATAGACAACCTGTGTCAAAACAGACTATTTCAAATTGTTTGTCTAAAGCTAATAACTTTTTTATACTGGGCGGAACAAAACTATTGCAGGTTTATTCAAGGCACACTTAATCAGGGCTTTGGCTTCATGTATGATATTTTTTGGAAAGAGTTGGATTTTAGAGGTATTCTGGAAGAAGCAATTTGGTCCTCGGTACATATTTTTGCTAAGCACTAAGGTTTATTCCTTCTCTACATCATGATTAGACTTTGATAGGACCATTCTCCAGGAGTTCCTGGACTCTTCCTCCTCCTCAAATGTGTTAAGCTAAGGATTTTACCCATATAGCAAAGGCTACTGCAGTGATGGTAATTCAAACACCTACTGTTAGGATACGTTTACTTGTACAACTGTACTTTCTCCCAACCCAGCAGGCATCCGAACCTATCTATCTATTCCAGTTCTGGAAGCTACATGCATGCACCTAAAAAGGCGTTTGTGTACCCTGCTTAGTAGGGTACTGGTTTTGTTTAGTGGTTGGTTGTTGCATGGTGATTATTAGTAATTGGATAAATAATCACTGTTTGTTTTTTTGTTTTTTTTCTTTCATT